>NC_034190.2:13390835-13640835 GCF_002021735.2 Oncorhynchus kisutch
CCTTCTCTTTCTCTGCCCCCCACCCTCTCTGTCTTTCTCTCTCCCCCCTCCCTCTCTCTCCTTCTCTTTCTCTTTCTCTTCCCCCCCACCCTCTCTGTCTTTCTCTCTCCCCCTCCCTCTCTCTCCTTCTCTTTCTCTGCCCCCCACCCTTTCTGTCTTTCTCTCCCCCCTCCCTCTCTCTCCTTCTCTTTCTCTTCCCACTCTCTCTCTCTATCTCTCTCTCTATCTCTCTCTCTCTATCTCTCTCTCTCTCTCTCAATACAATCAAAAGGGCTTTACTGGCATGGGAAACATTTTTACATTACCAAAGCAAGTGAAATAAACAATACAAAATGAACAGTAAATATTACACTCACAAACGTTTCAAATGTAATATTATTATATATAGTGTTGAAACAAAGTTCAAAAGGCAAAAAAGATATACATAAATATGGGTTGTATTTCCAATGGTGTTTGTTCTTCACTGGTTGCCCTTTTCTTGTGGCAACACAGGTCACAAATCGTGCTGCTGTGATGGCACACTGGTATTTCACCATGTAGATATGGGAGTTGATCAAAATTGGATTTGCTGTCAAATTATTTGTGGGTCTCTTTAATCTAAGGGAAATATGTGTCTCTAATATGGTCATACATTTGGCAGGAGGTTAGGAAGTGCAGCTCGGTTTCCACCTCATTTTGTGGGCAGTGTGCACATAGCCTGTCTTCTCTTGAGAGCCAGGTCTGCCTACAGCAGCCTCTCTCAATAGCAAGGCTATGCTCACTGAGTCTGTACATAGTCAAAGGTATCCTTAATTTTGGGTCAGTCACAGTGGTCAGGTATTCTGCCACTGTGTACTCTCTATTTAGGGCCAAATAGCATTGTAGTTAGTTCTGTTTTTTTGTTAATTCTTTCCAATGTTTCAAGTAATTATCTTTTTTTTGTGATGGTTGGGTGTTGCTGTCTTGGGGCTCTATGGGATCTGTTTGTGAACAGAGCATCAGGACCAGCTTGCTTAGTGAACTCTTCTCCAGGTTCATCTCTCTGTAGGTGATGGCTTTGTTATGGAAGGTTTGGGAATCACTTCCTTTTAGGTGGTTGTAGAATTTAACGTCTCTTTTCTGGATTTGGATAATTAGCGGGTATCGGCCTAATTCTGCTCTGCATGCATTATTTAGTGTTTTACATTCTACACGGAGGATATTTTTGCAGAATCTGCATGCAGAGTTTCAATTTGGTGTTTGTCCCATTTTGTGAATTATTGGTTGGTGAGTGGATACCATACCTCACATCCATAAAGGGAAAGGGGTTCTATAACTGATTCAAGTATTTGTAGCCAGATTCTAATTGATATGTCGAATTGTATGTTCTTTTTGATGGCGTAGACGGCCCTTCTTGCCTGCGGCGCTGATGTTTAGGCCGAGGTATGTATAGTTTTTTGTGTGCTCTAGGGCAACGGTATCTAGATGAAATTTGTATTTGTGATCCTGGCAACTGGACATTTACTGTCAGGGCCCATGTCTGGCAGAATCTGTGCAGAATATATACATGCTGCTGTAGGCCCTCCTTGGTTGGGGACAGAAGCACCAGATCATCAGCAAAATGTAGACATTTGACTTCAGATTCTAGTAGGGTGAGGCAGGGTGCTGCAGCCTGTTCTAGTGCATCCCGGTCTCACCCTACAGCCCTGAAGAAAGAAAAGTGTGTGTTTATTTGAAGCGCAAACTTATTGTTTTTGTCTCTCTCTCTCTCTCTTTCTCCTGTCCTCCCCCCTCTCTCTCTCTCTCTCTTCCTCCCCCTCTCTCTCTATTGCTTCCTCTCTCTTTATCTCCCTCTCCCTCTCTCTTTCTCTCTCTTTATCTCCCTCTCCCTCCTTTCCCTCTCTCTTTATCTCCCTCCCCCCCTCTCTCTCTCAGCCAATGCTCAAAGCTTGCTGTCCTCTGTCTATCTCTCATCCCTCGTTTACCATCTGTCTATTTGCCCTCGTAGCATTCTTATCTTCCATTTCATTTGCTTTTGCAGTCATTTCCATCACCACATAGCTTACTGTACTCTACACAGCACTGCTATAAAGAGTAATTGGTGCTTAGCAGAGAGAATGAGCCTGTATCTTCAACAATACCATGAGACGTGAGCCACAATCAGGATGTGAGTGAGAGAGCTGCTTGAGGATCAGTAGTTTTATAAATTCAATGGCAGATGGGGCCGGCAAACTGATCATGATTCTGCAACATTGCAAGTGTGTGTGTGGGGGGGGGGCACTTCCTTGATTAAAAATCTATTTTTACAAATATGTAAATGAATATACTGTATAATGAAACATTTCTCAGGAATTGTTGTCCAGTGAAGTTGCTAATAGACACTGTCTAAATACTGTCTAGCTGTCTCTGCTTTTTATATGGAAATTACGTTTTTTCTTTTCATTTAGGGCAGCACATTAGAAGCCATGGAAAAAATGCATATTTTCCAATAAAATGCCTCAATTCAAAAGCCGGGTTACACCTATTCACTCAATCATGCATTTCCCCTCAAATGTCTCAAATTCCCTTTAGCCATGATAATAGCAACAATCAATATGTTTCCATGCCTATATAGTATCCCAGAAAACTTCCCACACATATTATTCCTCACTTCCTCTCTCCTCACAGAATTCTTATGAGGCTGATACATATAGATCAGACATGGAAAGTAATGCACCTCCCACTGGCTGCTGACGTCAGGGCCCAATGCACTGGCCTACGTCTGCAGCTTGGAGCCAGGCAGCCTCCTGCAGCCCTGCCCTGTTCCTGGCACAGGGTCTGCTTCCATCCACTGGGAGACAGATGAAAGTCAATGGGCCCAGAGAGGGAGATGGAGAGAGAGGCATATAGCTAGCCTAGTGCAATCTGGATCTGCAAAGAAACCAGAGTAGAACATAGTGGTACTGTAAATTATCCAAAAGCAGTTTGAGTTTCATCAGTGAGTCAAGCCGATTAACTGCACCTCCTATGAAGGTCCAGGGATTTGGAATTGAAAATGGAAGTCCTTGAATAGTATGGTTTTGGGGTACATTTAATTTAGCGGTTCATTTGGAGTCTTTGTCAATCTGACTGCAATTACATTCTCAAACACAAAGGTTTTGAATCAGTGAACTTTAAAGACAAGAGTCGGCCTCTAATGACCAATTGAAGGGGACACTAGTTAGTTCCAAGAGGACTTTGTCATCTTTCTGATGTTAGAAAACAGCACGTCCGCACAGCATACTACCACCCCCAGGCCAATGGAGGAGTGAAATGCTTCAATCAGACCTTGAAGAATGGCCTTAGAGTACGCCTTGCCAAAGGGTGTACGTTCACCAAGGCCCTCTTCCACAGAGATGACTGTACTCAACCACCACTACACTTCCTCACCATTAATTGACAGTATCTCACCATAATGACAGCTCTTCAAGGCTTTGAAAAAAGTCACTGACTTTTCAGGGCTCAATTTTAACAAGCATAACTCAATGGTAAATCTAAGAGCTGGCGGTAGCGCTATAGGTTCAGGGGTGTGTCAGAAATCCTTTTTGCTATTTACACAACAAAAAATTATCGACGCAGTGCTGTCAGTGACACAAAGGGGCTGGGTTTTGATGAATAGAGAGGCTTGGCCTCTCACTGGCCAATCAGAAGGTGCTCCATGGCTAAATATGTAGTTGCTTCCAGTTGTGTATTTACGGTCTTTTATGTATTGCTTGGAATCAACTCCAATTCCAAATGTTAGTCTGTTCTAGTTTGTTAAATAGCTTACAGAAACGAATTAAGAAAATGTAGACCTATCCTATCTATGCTAAATACGTTTCCTTGAACCTGTTTGCAGTCCACATTGTTCTAAGTAATTGCATGGCTTCATTGTGGAAATATATAGGCCTACATAGCATGCACACTGATATAGAGGCTAGGTCTACTGTAAATTACAACATGGCTGAGCATGGACATGCCAAATATTGTCAATAGGCAAGATAAAATTCATTATTGATAAGGCCTAAAAAGAGAGTGAATAATTCTAGTCAAATTCTAAACAAAATGAAACAACAACTAGTTTTAAATAGTCTAAATACACTTACAGGCACCATAATTGCTCCCTGTAGGCAAATCATATTAAAACAATGATGCAGGAGGGTTTTACGCACATCCAGACGTTTCACAGTAGCTGGACAAAGGTCCAATATAAAGAGAAAGGGAGATTGTCCACTCACCGTTATACTGCTCCCAAATATAATGTTTAATGAACATATTTCAACCATCTTACAGATCACACTGCCTAAAATACCCAGATAAAAAGGGAATGGCAGCTCACTGTTTTGCTACCGTGATTAAAATGTATTTCCAAGCCGTGTCAAGAGCCAAACCCTTTGTCGACGGTCTTGTCTAGCCTACTTGATTGCATTGGGCAGGAAAAAAACAGCCTTCATTGAGAGGAGGGGAGACTATGCTTGGTTTTTATCAAATAAAACGAAAAAGCATTCGTTTTTATGTTTCTTAATACGAAGTATACAGGCACCAGAAGCATATTACTCTAGTCCCATGTTCACATGGACAGTGTGCATCACGGCTGGATATGCTGCGTTTCCGCTGTCAAAATGAATTCCATAACCAACCGTGTTACTGCTAAAACCAGCTTTTTGTTGATCTTAAATATCCCCACCAGTGTTGCCTGAAATTAGCACTTTGAATCATGTTTTTAAGGACACACCTCAAATGTTTCAGCCCTTCCCATCTGAGCGCAAGCAAGCTGATATAAGACAGGTAAATGAAAAGCCCTTCCCATCTGAGCGCAAGCAAGCTGATATAAGACAGGTAAATGAAAAGCCCTTCCCATCTGAGCGCAAGCAAGCTGATATAAGACAGGTAAATGAAAAGCCCTTCCCATCTGAGCGCAAGCAAGCTGATATAAGACAGGTAAATGAAAAGCCCTTCCCATCTGAGCGCAAGCAAGCTGATATAAGACAGGTAAATTAAAAGCCCTTCCCAACAGTGCAGAGAGAGAAAAAACATGATAACATGAGAAACAAACTAGTGCATTCCTCCCTATGTAGTGCACTAGTTTGACCAGGGTCCATAGGGCTATTCAGGGTAAGGGTGCCATTTACGGCACAGCCTTGATATTTCCTGTTTTCTTCCGTCTCTGGGTTTATGAAATGGATAAGGATCGTCCCGGATTAAAGACTTACCAATTAGATATTTCCCCTGGTGAGGTTAATGAAGGATTAAGCCATGATTTAGGACCTCTCAGAGACCCCAGCCCAGACCCCATCTACAGAACCATGGGCTCAGCCAATAACAAACATACAAATTACTCAATTAGCAAACTTGCATGCCCTGTCACTGTGGTTCCAACCTCAAGCCCACACACACATACACTTTGCACATGCACGGGTACGCACGGACACACACACACACGCACACTTATCCTAACAACTCAAAAGTCGCATTTGTCCCATCTCACATCATATCAAGAGGGAACCCCACCAAAGCTAAATAGAAAGACAACTCCCAAAAAGAGGTCAAATCCAGCTGGAACAGACCAACCTATCCTCCTCATAACAACCAGACTTGGTCCTACCTGCACCAGGTTCCACCCCTCCAGTGACTCAGCGATGATGGATGTGACAGAAGGACACACCCCTCCGAAGATCATCAGGTGTTTGGGTCCGTAGCATATGGCGTCGAAGAAGGCCCTCAATCCCTTGGCGTTGTCACACTGCATAGGGACAGATAGGAGGTTTGGCAGAGAGAGAGAGAGAGAGAGAGAGAGAGAGAGAGAGAGAGAGAGAGAGAGAGAGAGAGAGAGAGAGAGAGAGAGACAGAGAGAGAGAGAGAGACAGAGAGAGAGACAGAGAGAGAGAGAGAGAGACAGAGAGAGAGAGAGATTAAAAGCTGCATTACATTTTTCTAGACTATTTTGGGCTGGGAAGTGGCTGGCATGCAACGTTGGAAGCACAAATTTAATTGTGCTCTGTACTGCACACCTCTTACTGTAGCACGGTAGTATGGGCCAATTCCCTATAGGGTTCAAAGGGGCTCTGATCTAATGAAGTGCCTTACATAGGGACTAGGGTGTCACCTGGACCTCACCTTTGGAGTTTGTGGGGAAAGTTTTCATTTGGAAAGGACAGAATTATGTGAGGCACACACAGACAGACTATGTTAGCAATATACAGAAGTCTAAACATACACTACAAATACATGTGCCTCCTATAGATATGCAATGCATACCTGTAAGTCCAAGTGTAGCACTTAAATACATTGTTATGCAATATGTGAGTACAAATCTGAAATACAATAGTAATGAACAAAACATGGCGTGATGTGATATCTCGAAATTATGTGTGAGAGAGAGAGGGGGGAAGAGAGAGGGGGAGAGGGAGAGAGAGATGAGAGGGAGAGAGAGGGGGAGAGGGAGAGGGGGGAAGAGAGAGGGGGAGAGGGAGAGAGAGGGGGAGAGGGAGAGGGGGAAGAGAGAGGGGGGAGAGGGAGAGGGGGGAAGAGAGAGGGGGGTAGAGGGGGAAGAGAGAGGGGGGAGAGGGAGAGAGAGGGGGGAGAGGGAGAGAGAGGGGGGAAGAGAGGGGGGGGGAGAGAGAGATGAGAGGGAGAGGGGGGAAGAGAGAGGGGGAGAGGGAGAGAGAGATGAGAGGGAGAGAGAGGGGGAGAGGGAGAGAGAGATGAGAGAGAGAGGGGGGAGGGAGAGAGAGATGCGAGGGAGAGAGAGGGGGGGGAGAGATGAGAGGGAGAGAGAGGGGGGAGAGGGAGAGAGAGATGAGAGGGAGAGAGAGATGAGAGGGAGAGGGGGGAACAGAGAGGGGGGAGAGGGAGAGAGGGGGGAGAGGGAGAGAGAGATGAGAGGGAGAGAGGGGGAGAGGGAGAGAGAGATGAGAGAGAGGGGGGAGGGAGAGAAAGATGCGATGGAGAGAGGGGGGAGAGGGAGAGAGAGATGAGAGGGAGAGAGAGGGAGAGGGAGAGAGAGATGAGAGAGAGAGAGAGAGAGAGAGAGAGAGGGGGGAGAGGGAGAGAGAGATGAGAGAGAGAGGGGGGAGAGGGAGAGAGAGGGGGAGATGGAGAGAGAGATGAGAGGGAGAGAGATGACAGGGAGAGAGAGGGGGTAGAGGGAGAGCGAGATGAGAGGGAGAGAGAAAGAGGGGGGATAGGGAGAGAGAGATGAGACAGAGAGATATGAGAGGGAGAGAGAGGGGGGAGAGGAAGAAGAGAGAGAGAGGGGGGAGAGGGAGAGAGAGATAAGAGGAAGAGAGAGAGATGAGAGGGAGAGAGACGATCCCACTGCTGCTACTGCAGAATGCAGCCATCACCATGGCAACGGTCTTGGCTCTGTAGAACTGCGGGAGGGAGATGAGAACAGGGGTAGAAAGAAAGAGAGAGAGAGAGAGAGAGAGAGAGAATGGGGAGAGAGAGAGAGAGAGAGAGAGAGAGAGAGAGAGGAGAGAGAGAGAGAGAGAGAGAGAGAATGGGGAGAGAGAGAGCGAGGGAAACAAATGGAATAGCTCTATTGATTGCTATGTGAGCTCCCTAACTAGTTTTGCTGTGATTTTCTGAATTTGTAATGATATTCCTATCACTTCTTGCCCCTATTATTACCAGTCAATTCAGGATGTTCTCCTGTGTGTATATAGAGTCGGAGGCAATGTCCACCTTGATGCAGTGAAGCTACACTTTTGAGGTGGTTTCACCTTGTTAAGATCATGTAGGTCTGAATTAGATTTCCTTCCAAGACAGCGTTGCGCGACTCAGTGGCAGGGATGAGAAATCGAACAGAGGACCTCAATGGAAATAAGCCTTCAGCCTTTATTGTGTTTTCATTCTCGATAATTTTTGTAATTATGTTTCTGGCAGCATTATGGGTATAGGTTCTCTCTTGCAACACAGCTCCAGTTACTGATTTCATTTTCAAATAGCTTGGAGTGTCGACTTCCTAATTTTTGTACAGTATATTGACTGTTGTTAAATGACAACAATATCGATTGATTAATTTTGGGGTGTTAAATAAATGTAAACATTTTGTCTGGCTACACAACCAATTGGCAAACCTATTGCAAACTTATTGCAAACCTATTGCATTCCTATGGCAAACCTATTGCAAACCTATGGCAAACCTATTGCAAGCCTATTGCAAACCTATTGCAAACCTATTGCAAGCCTATTGTAAACCTATTGCAAACCTATTGCAAACCTATTGCAAACCTAAGGCAAATTGAGAAATCATGTGACTAAACAGAACAAAAAGAAGGAGAAAATATGCTGTGAAACAAAGATAAATGCTATAAAGAATTATGGTAAAAAGCTTTGCAGCACATTAAATTACATTTTGGGCAGAAAGTTAAACTCAGTTCCATCATTCATTGAATCAGATGGTTCATTCATCACAAAACCCACTGATATTGCCAACTATTTTAATGATTTTTTCATTGGCAAGATTTGTACATTTAGACATGACATGCCAGCAACAAACGCCAAACCTACACATCCAAGAATAATTGACCAAATAATAAAAGACAAGCATTGTAATTTTGAATTCCGTATAGTGAGTGTAGAAGAGGTGACAAAATGATTGTTGTCTATCAACAATGACAAGTCACCGGGTCTGACAAACTACTGAGGATGACAGCGAATGATATTGTCACTCCTATTGGCCATCTCTTCAATCTAAGCCTACAGGAAAGTGTGTTCCCTCAGGCCTGGAGAGAAGCAAAAGTCATTGCGCTACCCAAGAATAGTAAAGCCCTGTTTACTGGCTCAAAGAGCTGACCAATCAGCCTGTATTCAATTTTAACCAGATACAATACTACAGTCAATAACTTGACAACAGACTTTCAGCACACTTATAGGGAAGGGCCTTCAACATGCACGGTATTTACACGAATGACTGATGATTGGCTGAGAGAAAATGATAATGATGTGGGAGCTGATTTGCTAGTCTTCAGTGAGGCTGAAGACGTATGTTTTACATTGGTTATCATGTTATTAGTCCCACCCTCCAGCTCCATTAAACCCCTCCCATCTGTCTCTCAACATCATCCATTTCAGATTTCTACTTGCCATATATTTTTCAACTGTGCTGTGATGCTTCACAAAAGTACTGAACCTTTCTATTCTCATAGCTTTGACAGATTGTAAATTAAAATGTTTTTGCTAAAATAATGATTGTATTATTGATTGATTAACTATGGCTTTTCAAATCACCCAGTATTGCTATCTGTAGCGTTAGTTCCAGGCAGATTTCAAATTTCAAGTTTGAATTCTTCAGCCATTCCTGGACCTGTGACCAAAAATGAGCTACATATGGACAATACCAAAATAAATTATCTAATGACTCTGCCTCCTCACAGCAAAATCTGCAGAGCTGGGAAGATTGTGTCCCCCATATATATAACATTATATTGGTTGCAAGAAGTTTGTATAGTAATTTAAATTTAATTTTGAATCCGGCATGGTTTTGCATATCAATTCATAAACCATGTGCCATGGAATGGGTACATCGAAAATCTCTTCCCAACTATTTTGCAATTTATATGGCACAGCTGTCAGTCTTTTGGTCCTTAAATTAAATTGGCATATGTTTTTATTTATCACACTTTTCGTTAACTATTTATGTTCTTTAATACAGGGCCGACATACAAGTTCCTTACTTTTTCCCCTTCTACTTGCCTCTTCCATTTTTGTGTTTATGCTGCAATTAATTGGTTGTAATTTTGGGTAGAGCAGACATTTCCATATGTCTGTGTTAGCTGCATGTGTGACAACTCCACCGGTCCTATTTATGATATCATTCACTACAATTACACTTTTTTTATTTTTTCTTCGAAAAATATGTTTTTTTAATCAATTAGAATATTTGAGTTTATAGTTTCAATATTTGTTGTATTATTTGTCCTGTCTTTTCAGGTGGATTAGACTGAAATTGCAACCAACTTCTTTCTAAGGCTTGTTTAAAAAATAACAGTATTTTAGAGATGATTTCCTTTTCAAACTACCGAAAGTGAGCAGGTGTAATCTGAATAAAGGAAAAAATACCATTCTTGAACATGGGATGAGACATCCCTATCAATTTACTAGAGAACCAGTTTGGATGGAAGTATAACTTTTGTATGACTGATGCCTTTAGTGAGAGGTCTAATGCTTTAATATTTAATCATTTCTGGCCTCCAAATTCATATTCGTTATATAAATAGGCCCTTTTCATTTTGTCTGGCTTGGCATTCCAAATCAAATTGAATATTTTTTGTTCATATAATTTAAAAAGCAGGTCACTAGGTGTAGGTAAAACCATAAGCAAATAGCTAAACTGTGATATGACAAAAGAGTTAATCAGGGTGATTTTTTCACAAATAGACAGGTATTTTTCTTTCCATGGTCGCAAGAGCTTATCTATTTTTGCTCTTTCTATAAAAAATATCTTTCTTTTGGGATTTGCATACCGAGTATGTCCACATCTCCGTCAGACCATTTAATTGGTCATTTATAGTTTAAAACCTTCTGAGATGTAGCCATTATTTACTATTTTACACCTAGGGTTACAATACATAACTTTAACCCATTTTATTAGAGATTCCACAAAATTGAAATATTTTAGGCATTTATATATAAACTCCATTCGTACTTTATCAAAAGCCTTTTCAAAGTCAGCTATGAAAACCAGGCCTGGTGTCCCCGATATTTCATAGTATTCTATTGTTTCAGTAGAAAAGAACAGTTGCATCATCCCAGAGCCCAACTCAAGAATTTACGAAAGCATATACAGTTGCAGCTGTATGAGAAGGCCTGCAATACTGCCAAAAAAATGGGCAGAATTGGGGTGATTTTATGAACCATTGTCACGTTGTAGATGATGGAGGTCAAATGTTCCCCTTTTCCCTGAAACACCCACAACATGGTCCCCCGTAATGACTATATTCCCAAGCATCTTCATGCAGTCAGGCTTTTGATTTTGTTCCCTCCAGTGCCACAATAATATGCCCCCTCTCTGAATGTCCGAGTGTGACCCCCTCCCCATGGGTTACTGCAGCTAGTGTTGCCAGCGCTGCCACTGCCTGGGTGGGGGCACCCGAACAGAATCCCCACCGACTAGGTACAAGGTCGTCAAGGTTCGCATTAGCAGCTTTGAGAATTTCCTTGTATAGTATGCTCTCCCTTTAGAGGGCTTTGGCTTTGCAGGACCAACCCTGCCAAGCAGGCTCAGAATCTTGAGGGGGCGGTGCTGCTCTAGGTCTCTGACCGCATTTTGGCTGCATACAGGCCGCTTACAGCAGGCCCATAAAACAGTTAGGGACTTCTCCTTAGTATCTGGGTCATTCAGGTGGGTGTCTAGAGTATAGGGTTGTGGACCGTTCCATCAATATAGGGTCCTAAATAAATAAACTAGATGTATAATTTATTTAAAAATGTAGCTCCCCATGATAGGACAATAAATAAATAAGATGTGTAATTCATTAATTCATCAAACATTGGTTCTGGTATATGCAACCATTTCCTTTCTCACTCAACGCCACACTTTCCCAAACATCAAAAAACACACACCTCACCACCTACACATACTGTGCCTTCTGTTTACTGAGTTTTTATCTTCACCATGTTGAATTAGTGCTTTTGTGTTCCAATTAGTTATATTTGACGATATATAGAAAAGCTATATTTTTTGTTGTATTATTACAATCCATAACCGGGCTAGAATTGTGTTTCATCATTTTCCTCATCTATAATAACTTTGCAGCCATGGAGTAGTCTTTGTGTCTCTGAACAACTGGTTATCAATATATAGTTTATCGACGACGAGAGCTACTCGTTTCCCTTTCAATCTACTTTCCTTGAACATTGGATACAGAACCTTACACCGTTCTGCAATTTCCTTCGGGAACTGGTCATTCATGCCAATTTGGGTTCCAGCAAGTCTTTTACCCAGGCTTTTAACCATTATTTTATCTTTAAAGAAAGCAAATTTGTCAACTATTGGGCGTTCATACCTCTGCCTTCTCTTTCCGAAGTGGTGTACACATTCGAGTTGGATTTTGTTGATAGCTTTGCGTGGAATCTGAAGCTCTGTAAGGAGGAACTCTCTAACTACAGATTCAGGAACTTCTCCTTCTTTCTCTTGGATACTTGTAAGTACTAGATTCTCTCTCATGGATCTAGTCTGTATGTCAAGTAAGGCTTCTCTCATTAACTTTGGTTTCAATCTTGTTGACTTTCCCTTTTAGCTTGTTTGTATCTTTCTCCAATGTCGCAGCTTTTTCATCCCTCATCTCGAGGTCTGCCTTAAACTCTTTTATATCCTTACTGACTAATTCAAGTATACCCAGTTTGTCATTTATGGATTTTAACAGATCGGTTTTGACCTTTACCATTCCCGGTGGTGAAAATATTTAATTGTCTGTGTCTTGTAGAAGAGTCAAGTTTTCGTTTTGAAATAGGTTCCCCTGTCTTACTCTCCGCCATGTTTGGGTGTTGATTGTTTCCGTAATACTTGTCGATAAATGTTTCTAGTCTTAAGATTTATTTTGTGTTGTCATCCAGATTGAAGATTATCATCCACCAGATTGCTAATATTTAGTCTAATATACCGATATTGAATATTATGTTTTTATCTTGAGGTGCTCTACATAACTAAGTTCAGTCCACCATCTTCAGTCCGCCATCAGTGCGGCTTTTTACATTATTGATCATAGTCTGCTGCTTTAAAAACATATATGTTATGGCTTTACACCACCTGCTATACACAGAGGGTGTTCTTTAATGGTATTCCTTCTCCAACATAATCCAGGAAGAATCAGGCATTCGCCAGGGCAGCTGTCTAGGCCCCTTACTTTTGTCAATCTTTACTAATGACCTATCACTGGCTCTGAATAAAGCCCATTTGTCTATGTATGCAGATGACTCAACACTATACACATCAGCTACTGCAGTGAGAAGTAGCTGTAGTAACACTAAACAAAGATCTGCAGTCAGTTTCAGAATGGGTAGAAAGATAAGTTAGTCCTAAATATTTCAAAAACTAAAAGAATTGTATTTGGGACAAATCGTTCACTAAACCCTAAACCTCAACTAAAGGAGGAGACTAAATGGCCTGGAGTAACCCTGGATTTTAAACTGCTATGGTCAAAACATATCGATGCAACAGTAGCTAAGATGGGGAGAGGTCTGTCGATAATAAAGCCCTGCTATGCCTTCTTAACAACAATATCAACAAGGTAGGTCCTACATGCCCTAGTTTTGTTGCACCTGGACTACTGCCCAGTTGTGTGGTCAGGTGCCAAAAAGAGGGAATTGGGAAAACTCGCCCAGAACAGGGCAGCACGGCTGGCCCTTAAATGTACACGTAGGCTTCCGGTTCAGCATGTGAATGGAGAAGAAGCTTGTGGATGAGGTGCATTAATTCATTTAGCCCAATTTTTGGTTTGCATTACACTTTCTTACATATCGGATTTGATTGATGAGTTCGTAAGTTACCTTTTTGATTCAAATGTCACACGATCTGAGGAGCAAAAGACCTGTAACTAATGTTTCAACCATGATGGTCACACTCTCCACAGTTCTTCAGAACTTCTGTGTGGTTCTAATGTCGTAAATGACAACTACCCTTGTCACAGCTCAAAACTGCCATCGATGCTGCTCTAGCCACCTTCTACACCGTCCTGGATGGTGTCCGAGCCGCTGCAGATGAACAAGGCCGCCGGCTTGATGGCTTTGAACATGACCTGTGTGACTACAGTGACTGCATAGTAGCCCTTCAGAAAATGGTCGCCTGTCTGTGCTCCGAAAAACCAAAAGCTGATTGACAAGACCGATGACCTGGAATCCACTTCTCGCTGTTGCAATCTTCCAGTTGTTGGCTATACGAGAGAAACTTGAAGGAGGGGACTGCTTTTTACATTAGTTCATTTCAGACTTCTTCGCGGAGTTGCTGGGTCCAGCCATCGTTCAGCTGTCAACTCCAAGCCTAGAGTGTTTATCGGCCGCTTTCACTACTACCGTGACAAGGAGTGCATCCTCCAGAGGAAGGGAAGGGACCAGCTACACTTCTGCGGACTCAAGGTGTTCATCTTTCCTGACCTCAGCTCGACTGTCGCCAAAAAAAGAGCTAAATTACTTGACGTGAAATGCACGTAAAAGTTCAATTCTCACTCCGCTTCCCTGCTCGTCTCCACATTGAACATGATGGGGGGAAGCTACAGTTCGACTCCCACGAGGTTGGACAGTCACTTCTGACCCATATCTTGAATCTATGACCTACTATTTTGCCAGGTAGCAAGCTTAACCTAGCCTACCCTGCAAGTCGAAGGTATGTTTTGATTTTTGTGGCAGGGCCTTTTTCCCCCTGCTGCCATTCCTTTTCTACTCTGCAGAAACACTATAGAACTGATCAAAATGACTAATACTGCCTTGTGTAGTTGTTATTTAAACTACATGTTTGGGATTGCTAGTGTAGTAATGCATGTCTACAATTCCAGGCTTTTCTTTTTTCCTTTTTTCCTCCAGATAACGTTATTTAGGACTTTTCACTCCTTTATTATGCCCCATTGATCATTCATACATGTTCAGGAAACCTACCCAACTACAACATTTTAGGCCCCTAAACCTCCTTAATGTGGATGTAAAGGTGCTGGCGAAGGTGATTAGAGAGGCATCTGGAAGTAGTCTTACCAGGACTCATATCACAGGAACAAACCGGCTAAATAAAGAACAGATATAAAAATTTGTATTCGGACGCTGTTTAGCATAATTTATTTTAAACAATTATCCAACTCCCCTGATATGGTAATTTGCTGTTCTTGGATTCGTCTCTTGTATACATATCCCCAGGACTGTGTCTGTAACAATGACAACCGTTCTAATTATTTTGCCCTGGAACCTGGGACACACCAAGGCTGCCTACTGTCCCCTTTATAATTTGCCGTTGTTATTGAGCCCCTTTCAGTAGCTTTACGGGCATTCTCCACTTTCCAAGGTGTAACACGGGAAGGAGTTGAACATATGTTATCATTATATGCAGATGATTTGTTACTCTATGTAAATAACCCTGTAATCTATTTACCTTCTCTCTTTTCTATTCTGGAGAACTTTGGCTCTTTCTCCGGTTAGAAGCTGAATCTCCAGAAAAGTGAGTGTTTCCCAGTCAATCCAGCAGTACTACAGATCCAGCAGACAGACTTGCCTTTTCAGCTTAGCTACTCTGGTTTCAAATACCTTGGAGTGAACGTAACTCGTTCATTACATGCTCTTTTACATGCTCTTTTACATGCTCTTTTACATGCTCTCTGCAAACATTGCTCCCCTCCTTACGCAAATCAAATCTGATTTTCAGAGATGGGGTAGCTTACCACTGTCACTTATAGAAAGGATTAATGCTGTAAAAGTGAACAGTTTACCCAAATTCCTTTATCTATTTCAATCTATCCCATTGTTTTCATCAAAGTTTTGTTTTACATCAATCCATCAGGTTGTTACCACATTTGTCTGGGGAAGAAAGGTACCCAGAGTCAGTAGATCTTTACTTCAGAGATGCAAGTTTAGTGGAGTGACACCCAAAAGTACTTGTTACATTTTTACTGGAAAATTGTCCAATTCACACACTTATGAAGAGAACATTCCTGGTCATCCCTACTGGCTCTGATCTAGCGGACTAAACACACTTTATTTCTAAATTATGTTGGAGTGTGCCCCTGGCTATCTTTAAATTTAAAAAAAACAAGCGGCAGGGAGTGTGTGGAGGGAGGGAGGAAGGGAGGGTAGTTGGGATATGGTAAAATCTTTGTACTTATGTTGATGTATATTCTGTAAAACTTGAATAAAAAATATATTTAAAAAATAGTATGTACACGTAGAGCTAATATTAATATAATGCATGGTTACTTGTTTTTGTAAGAAGTATTGAAATGTTGAATGCACCGAGCCGTTTGTTCAAACTACTAGCACACAGCTCAGACGCCCATGCATACCCCACAAGTCCAGGTCCAGAACAGACTATGGGAGGTACACAGTACTATATCGAGCCATAGCTACATGGAACTCTATTTCACAGCAAGTAACTTAGGCAAGCAGTAAAATCGGATTTAAAAAATGGATGAAAATACACCTTATGGAATAGCGAGGACTGTGAAGAGTCACACACACAGGTACAAACACACACATAACATACACACTATACACACATAACGTACACACTACACACACATGCACACCTGGATAGTGTGTTGTAGTAGAGCCGTGGATGGAGGAAACACACTAAATGTATTGTGAAATATGTTGAAATATCTATTTTAATATTTAATAATTGTATTATAATGTAGACTGCCTTCATTTTTGCTGGACCCCATGAAGAGTAGGACCCCGGCTTCGGCAGCCGCTAACGGATATCCATAATAAATACAAACACAAAACTACAGCAGTCCAGCTGTTCTGTTAGTTACAGTGCCACAGGGAAAGAGGTGTTGTTGAAACATAAACCCTACTTGGAGTAATAGATGACGTTAACACTGATTATTTCCATTAGGTGTCCATGACAACAACTAGAGGATACATCATTCAATTCCAGAACAAATGCCATCATTGATTGAATTGGAATATGGCCGTTTGAGGCCTTGCTTGCCTTATCATAACTGTTGTGTTCACACAAGCCCTCAAACACGGCTTCTCCTACAGCCTCCTGTTACTACTCCTGTTCCACGCCTTCTTCATCATCCTTCCCTGTGAATCCTTCAGATGTAAACAGCATGCTAGTTATAGTTTTTCTTCAAATACTATAGGTCTAGGAGATCGGATGAAACAGACATACAGTACATTCCAGTGAGGTCTGTGATGAAATACTTGTTCGTAGCCCCGGGAACGAGACATGTGACCTCACTCTACCCCCCCAGCCATTATTCCTCACCCTGGTCCAATCACAGCCAAAAGCCTCCCATTCAATGGTCACAAAGTGGTGGCCAACCAGCACTATGCCGGGGCTATTTTCTCCACCAGAGAGGGAGGGAAAGAGAGAGAGAAAGATGGGGGAGGGGGGTATGCTTTGAGCGTTGACGAACACATGCAGGCCAGTCCCCTTTCCCTCTTTCTCTCGCTCTCTCATTCTCTCTCTCCCTCCCTCTACTTCTGTCGTACATACAGCCACACAATCTGGCTTACCGGCGGTGCTTTGACCAGCGCCGGGTTGCCACAGCAACCCACACAGCACCGCTCTGAGCGGTAAATAAAGGAGGTGGCCGGGCCGGGAGCTTGGTAGAGCTTGGTGGAGCTTGGTGGAGCTTGGTGGAGCTTGGTGGAGCTTGGTAGAGCTTGGTGGAGCTTGGTAGAGCTTGGTGCAGCTTGGTGGAGCTTGGTGCAGCTTGGTGGAGCTTGGTGGAGCTTGGTGGAGCTTGGTGGAGCTTGGTAGAGCTTGGTGGAGCTTGGTAGAGCTTGGTGGAGCTTGGTAGAGTTTGGTGGAGCTTGGTAGAGCTTGGTGCAGCTTGGTGCAGCTTGGTGGAGCTTGGTGGAGCTTGGTAGAGCTTGGTAGAGCTTGGTGGAGCTTGGTGGAGCTTGGTGGAGCTTGGTAGAGCTTGGTGGACCTTGGTGGAGCTTGGTAGAGCTTGGTAGAGCTTGGTGGAGCTTGCTGGAGCTTGGTGGAGCTTAGTGGAGCTTGGTGGAGCTTGGTGGAGCTTGGTGGAGCTTGGTGGAGCTTGGTAGAGCTTGGTGGAGCTTGGTGGAGCTTGGTGGAGCTTGGTGGAGCTTGTTGGAGCTTGGTGGAGCTTGGTAGAGCTTGGTTTTTGACAGCTATTGTATATTTAGCATGTGATTTGGAGACATAATCACAGAAGCATTCATCAGAAACTATTCAGACAGCGGAGATGTTTAGGGGTTAATGGTGGATGGAGTGATGGAGAGAGAAGGGGAGATGAGAATAGAAGAGAAGAGAGGAGAACGCCAGGCCAGATCCAGTCCCCCGTCACTGCCTCTTGTTTGGGCTCAGACACAGAGGCACTCCACGACCACTCTCAGGGAGAGACACTGACCACGGTGTTAACCCTGAACAAAGTAGCTAAGTACTGCCAAAGACGGCCGGTGTTAACCCAGAACAAAGTAGGTAAGTACTGCAGAAGATGGCCGGTGCTAACCCTGAACAAAGTAGCTAAGTACTGCCAAAGACGTCCGGTGCTAACCCTGAACAAAGTAGGTAAGTACTGCAGAAGATGGCCGGTGCTAACCCTGAACAAAGTAACTAAGTACTGCAGAAGATGGCCGGTGCTAACCCTGAACAAAGTAACTAAGTACTGCAGAAGATGGCCGGTGTTAACCCTGAACAAAGTAACTAAGTACTGCAGAAGATGGCCGGTGTTAACCCTGAACAAAGTAACTAAGTACTGCAGAAGATGGCCGGTGCTAACCCTGAACAAAGTAGCTAAGTACTGCAGAAGATGGCCGGTGCTAACCCTGAACAAAGGGTTAGCACCCTTTGTTCAGGCTACTCTTAAATAACCCATAGTGCTCTGGTCAAAAGGACTGCTCTTAAATAACCCATAGTGCTCTGGTCAAAAGGACTGCTCTTAAATAACCCATAGTGCTCTGGTCAAAATGGCTGCTCTTAAATAACCCATAGTGCTCTGGTCAAAAGGACTGCTCTTAAATAACCCATAGTGATCTGGTCAAAATGGCTGCTCTTAAATAACCCACAGTGCTCTGGTCAAAAGGACTGCTCTTAAATAACCCATAGTGCTCTGGTCAAAAGGGCTGCTCTTAAATAACCCATAGTGCTCTGGTCAAAAGGGCTGCTCTTAAATAACCCATAGTGCTCTGGTCAAAAGGACTGCTCTTAAATAACCCATAGTGCTCTGGTCAAAAGGGCTGCTCTTAAATAACCCATAGTGCTCTGGTCAAAAGGACTGCTCTTAAATAACCCATAGTGCTCTGGTCAAAAGGACTGCTCTTAAATAACCCATAGTGCTCTGGTCAAAAGGGCTACTCTTAAATAACCCATAGTGCTCTGGTAATACACCTTATAGGGAACAGGGTACCATTTCAGACACAGCCCGATGTTGATGAAAATTCTATAGGCCTCATCATGCCCACCCTAATGTCTGAATGTCCTTCAGGATTGAATGACACTGGAACAACATTTCTATTCAGAATATTGTATTTAGAATGACCTACAGTATTCGTGCTGAGAGAAATCCATGGTTACCATAACAACAATATAAGTCAAACAAAGCATTCGTGAAATCAAGATATTAATACAATGTGTTAGACTGCAATTAACTGGAGATTATGTAATATTAGAATGTGTTTCATGGTCCCTTCTCTCAGTAAGAACACAATGTCCATACAATCTTATTCAACACAATGGCACAACAAAGACAAACCATTTCTGTGTCATTGAATCTGGAAGCTCACTCCATAAAATGTCCAGGTGCATGTGTGTGTGATATTGCGATAACAACAAGAGATAATCAGTGGGTGCTAACCATGATGAAATGCCTAGCAGTGGAAACTGCAGCAGCTGCACCTGTCGCCATTTAAACCAAATTACTGCACTCAAATAAGAAACCTGAGGCCCCACGACATTGCACTACACTGTGGTGTGTGTGTGTGTATGTGTGTGTATGCTTCTGTGTGTGTGGTAAGCCTTGATGGAGAGCACTGTATCACACACAGTCTGCTCTCGACACACAGGCTGTCTGCTAGCTAATAACATGCGCAACATCGCAACATAGCAGAATCGCAACATCACAATATCACAGCATCACAACATCACAATATCACAGCATCACAGCATCACAACATCACAGCATCACAACATAATATATGACATGCCAAATTCCAGGACCCCATTTGGAGAGAGGCGTGGGGAGAGAGAGAGAGAGAGAGAGAGGGAGAGAGAGAGAGCGCGAGAGAGAGAGAGAGATGGGAGAGAGAGATAGAGATAGATGGGGCAGAGAGAGATAGAGATAGATGGGGGAGAGAGAGATAGAGATAGATGGGGGTGAGAGAAAGAGAAGGCCATTTCATAATACAGGGTTTGAATAGAGATTTACCTACTGTAGGTTCACACTGGCAAAAGGCAGAAAAATACAATGACTTAAAAAAAAGTGAATGATGAAATGGCATGCAATTTAGGCCTGTAGACATCACAATTCCAAAGCATTACAATTTTAAACAAATGCATGCTGAATAAAAACATACTGTAGTATTGATATTAATCTAATATAGAAATATAGTAATACATTGTAGAGTACACCATTCCACTAATATTTACTGAAAGCCTATTGGTGTATAGGATCCACAGATACTATCTCTTGGCATACATCCACATAGTAACTGACCATGTGCGTCCTGTAAATATCCCCTTTAGTCAAAGAGGTCAAAGTTCAACTGAGACCAATCCACTGACTGGGTATTGCAGCACTACGACGTCAGCTTTAAAGCAGATTAGATAACCTACTTCACTGATGCACATACTGACCTAACTAATCCTCTCAACTAGACATAGCATATGTCCCAAATGGCACCCTATTCCCTATATAGCGCACTACTTCTGACCAGAGCCCTATGGGCCCCTGGTCACTATGAAGGGAATAGGGTGCAATTTTGGATGCAGATATTGAAATGCACTATAGAGAGGTGGGGGAAACTGTCTGTTGCAACAAATTATTGTATCACATGACTATTTATTTATGTTCTTTGATGATTTAACAAGTAGAAACTCCAATACAGAAGCAGGTTCCCTGACTGACAACATCCACCTACACTATATCCACATCAATGAACTAAGTAAAACATTCCAGTAACCGTTTCTAGTCTACTCAAATCCAGCTCCTTCAACAGGCCTTAATAATCTGACATTGAGCCATGGGAACCCTTCTCTCTTTCTCTGTTCTGTCCTGTGGTTCAGCTGTATTTGGATCAATAATGGAACAGGGTTCCCCATAGGGGACTAGGGGGGTTTCAAGCCTCAACTCAGGTCAAATGGTTTCAAGCATTATCTATTGACAAACAGGCAAAATACCCATATACTGTACTCAGTCATCACTATGGTACACATACATTCACCTACAGGCCTATGGGTAGCACCAGTACCATTATAGAGCTAAGCACTGAGGATGGAATGTGTGTGTGTGTGTGTGTGTGTTCACCATCGCTGGGTAGTAGACTGGTCCAGCGATGGTGAATATTACCTCTCCTTGATTTCGAATGACCCCAAAGACTTGCAGTTCCGGAAATTCGGAGAGCTGGGATCTACAAGACTTGTGTTTACCAGATGGAGATCTCATAAAGGGATATGGAGAAGGATGAAGGAAAAGAGGGATGGGGAGGAGGAGAGAAGGAGTGTAGGCACTGAGCATCCAAGTCTCCCTGTGGTAACATATATACAACAAACCCCAGAGTATTCAGTGAGCGTCCAACATTGATTGACTGAGAGTGGGGGATGGATGGAGGTAAGCGGAGAGAGGGAAGAAGGTGGTTTCTTTCAATCACTTCAATTCTTACACACACCAAAGACCCTCCTCCAGTGTAGAGCGGAAGCAGAATACTCAGTCGGCTTCTAAAATCCACACTGACAGACTGAAGCTCAGAGCATCGAAATCAGCCAGTTGTTTGGTCCAGGCCATTCTCTCTCTCTCTCTCTCGCTCTTCCTCCTCTCTCATCACAGCTGGAAAGGTTTATTAGACTTCTTCCCACCCTATACCCTACATAGTGCACTACTTTTGAGGGCTCTGACACTGGTTTTGAGGGCTCTGACACTACTTTTGAGGGCTCTGGTCAAAAGATTTGCACTATGTAGGGAATAGGGTGCCACTTGGTCCACATTATTGGCATAATGGTTGGCATCGCACCCAGTCTCAGATTACCACGGGATAGCAACAGCACAAGTGGCAGGAAACCACTTTGTTTCCCTCATGATACCGGATAAACCCAAATTGGCCACTAAAATCCCACAATCACAGTGGCCACATTGAGCCTTTATTAGCCAATCTGTGATGAGCAGTGTGAAGTAGGATGCATTAACCCTATTACAGGTCATTCTGATTTTTACAACAGCAGACAGTTGGAAGGTTAAGGGTTGTAATAACTACAGTATAATCTCTGGGAATCCAGCCAATTACTCACCTACTGTAGGAGTCACAATGGCTGTCACAAATGGCACCCTATTCACTACATTGTGCTACTTTTGACCAGACAGCTACGCACCACACATATATTCTGGTTTGTCACGTTTAGAGTTTCTATATATTTTATATTTGTACTAAATGTTAGGCTATGTTAATGAAAATGATGTATTTGTTTCATGTAGAGAGCAGAGGAGATTGGAGGAGAGGAGAGGAGAGGCATGGATCTGGAGAGGAGAGGAGAGGCTGGGGCTGGAGAGGAGAGGAGAGGCTGGGGCTGGAGAGGAGAGGCTGGGGCTGGAGAGGAGAGGCAGGGGCTGGAAAGGAGAGGAGAGGAGAGGAGAGGAGAGGAGAGGAGAGGAGAGGAGAGGAGAGGAGAGGAGAGGAGAGGAGAGGAGAGGAGAGGAGAGGAGAGGAGAGGAGAGGAGAGGAGAGGAGAGGAGAGGAGAGGAGTATTTACCTATATTTTGTATAATTGTGGTAATACATAGAGCAGTGTAGTAACTGGACAGAACCTGATACAGTATGTCCAGTCACAGAACCCTGATACAGTATGTCCAGTCACAGAACCAGAAACCTGGTACAGTATGTCCAGTCACAGAACCCCGATACAGTATGTCCAGTCACAGAACCCTGATACAGTATGTCCAGTCACAGAACCCTGATACAGTATGTCCAGTCACAGAAACCTGATACAGTATGTACAGTCACAGAACCAGTAACCTGATACAGTATGTCCAGTCACAGAACCAGTAACCTGATACAGTATGTCCAGTCACAGAACCAGTAACCTGATACAGTATGTCCAGTCACAGAACCAGTAACCTGATACAGTATGTCCAGTCACAGAAACCTGATACAGTATGTACAGTCACAGAACCAGTAACCTGATACAGTATGTCCAGTCACAGAACCAGTAACCTGATACAGTATGTCCAGTCACAGAACCAGTAACCTGATACAGTAATCCCTGCTACTGTGTACAAATCAAGTTAGGATTGCAGTAACTATCTAATTCCTTACATAAAGTCTCCAATTTGACTCACACAAAAGTATAAAAATCTTTATACAGATTTATACAGAAACCCACCCTTTCCCTAAAATGGGATATGCCAAAGCAATACAGACAGCTAATTTGTCCTCTGTGTGTAATGTATACATGAGTTATCCTTTGTGTGTATGGTATAAATGAGTTACCCTCTGTGTGTATGGTGGTATAAATGAGTTACCCTCTGTGTGTATGGTATAAATGAGTTATCCTTTGTGTGTATGGTATAAATGAGTTACCCTCTGTGTGTATGGTATAAATGAGTTATCCTTTGTGTGTATGGTATAAATGAGTTATCCTCTGTGTGTATGGTATAAATGAGTTACCCTCTGTGTGTATGGTATAAATGAGTTATCCTTTGTGTGTATGGTATAAATGAGTTATCCTTTGTGTGTATGGTATAAATGAGTTACCCTCTGTGTGTATGGTATAAATGAGTTATCCTTTGTGTGTATGGTATAAATGAGTTATCCTCTGTGTGTATGGTATAAATGAGTTATCCTCTGTGTGTATGGTATAAATGAGTTATCCTCTGTTTGTAGGATATAAGTGTATAAGCGTAGATGAGAGATTCATTGTAGGGACCCTAAGTAACCAGGTCCTAGCTTCTCTCTCTCTCCCTCTCTTCCTGACAGTTATCTCGGCATTGATACATGGCTTTGGTCAAGACAGATTATTACTTACACTACCATCGGCTTCTGCCAAGAGATCCAGTTTTCTGGACTCTGGGAGATGCGTCCCAAATGGCACCCTCTTCGGTTTTGTAGTGCACTACTTTTGACCAAGGCCCATAAGGCTCTGGTCAAAGTAGTGTGCTACATAGGGTATAGGGTGCCATTTGAGACACATATGCAGCCTCTCCCTCCTTTGAAGATGCCTGTGCCTCTCCCATTTCTACCTCATTATGCTGTCTGCTAGGACAGAGGCCAGCATTAAGCATCCGAGGTTAAGGGAGGAAAATATTTTTGGGGCGCGCGGAGGAATATATACATAAAACGGATTGTGATCACAGAGATCAATCAGTCAACTCCCACATAGAGCAAGCTTTGTATCTCAGCTAAGCATGATCTGCTTTAATGATGATGCACTGTTGCCAGGGACTGGCACTTTCTTCTTCATGTTTATAGATGGGGGCGGGGGGTGGGGGGGGGTGCGTGCATGTGTGTGTGTGTGTGTGTGTGTCAGTGAATGCTGCCGAAGGGAGGACAGCTCATAATAACGGCCGGAACGGAGCAAATGGAATGGCATCAAACATGTGTGTTTGATGTATTTGATACCATTCTACTGATTCCACTCTGTTCCCTAACAGCCAGAGAGAATGTCTGAAGTAATGGCTGTCATTCATCACCCAGGCTCTTCCCGGACAGAGGGCCCTGTGAGGGGCGGGAGGGCGGACAGCTCAGTTTCGTGAGCGCATTCATTTACACAGCATTTGGTGACACACACAATTCGTAAATGCAGTTCAGACAGACAACAACACACACCCATGGAACAGGACAGGTCTCATAACTGATGTCAAATCACCCTGAGGGGAACAGGACAGTTCTCATAACTGATGTCAAAACACCCTGAGGGGAACAGGACAGGTCTCATAACTGATGTCAAAACACCCTGAGGGGAACAGGACAGGTCTCATAACTGATGTCAAAACACCCTGAGGGGAACAGGACAGTTCTCATAACTGATGTCAAAACACCCTGAGGGGAACAGGACAGGTCTCATAACTGATGTCAAAACACCCTGAGGGGAACAGGACAGGTCTCATAACTGATGTCAAATCACACTGAGGGGAACAGGACAGTTCTCATAACTGATGTCAAAACACCCTGAGGGGAACAGGACAGGTCTCATAACTGATGTCAAAACACCCTGAGGGGAACAGGACAGGTCTCATAACTGATGTCAAAACACCCTGAGGGGAACAGGACAGGTCTCATAACTGATGTCAAAACACCCTGAGGGGAACAGGACAGTTCTCATAACTGATGTCAAAACACCCTGAGGGGAACAGGACAGGTCTCATAACTGATGTCAAAACACCCTGAGGGGAACAGGACAGGTCTCATAACTGATGTCAAAACACCCTGAGGGGAACAGGACAGGTCTCATAACTGATGTCAAAACACCCTGAGGGGAACAGGACAGTTCTCATAACTGATGGCTTTCACTGTCACACAAACAATACGGATCAGTGATTTAGAGAAAATATTTTCCTGCATTGTTGTGGTCATGTTTAAGGGTTCATGTTTGATTTTGACACTGGTAAACATGTAACGGGCTATTCCTCTGGTCACAGTCATCTTCTCCATTTAACCCTTAATAGAGACGTCATCCTTACAATAGGTAGACAAAGCCTACGTCCCAAATACCACCCTATTCTCTACATTAGTGCACTACTTCTGAATAGAGTGCCATTTGGGAACCTTTAAAGGTTATTCATCATCATCTGGCGAAAAGTTCAGGTGCTTTCTAACAACAGAAAGCCTAAAACCCCATAACCCTGTCAAGAAAACAACAAATGACTGTTCCACTAGTCTAGTTCATTAGTTCTGATGTTCCTGCCACCGCTGTTCATTCTAGCATGGCTTTCTAGTGACTACCATCCCAGGTAGGACAGGCAGAGTCCTGTGAGGCAGAGCTAGGGCTGGGTTGTGGTGTTAGATCCACCCGACTGGGATGACTCTGTATGGCATGGGGGACTCTGGGAGCACATAGAGAGAGAGACACTAGAGACAGTGTGGTGCAGAGTGTCACAGTGTCCCAGCAGCCTCGGGGTTTACTGTCCACTCACATCAATCCATGTTGAGGAAAACAGCCTCCCAAGAATAGTGCTGCCTTGCTTTATGGTCTGATTGGGTTCCTCTGTCACCACCTCTCTGCCATCACATCCCCT
Organism: Oncorhynchus kisutch; assembly: GCF_002021735.2. Lineage (NCBI taxonomy): Eukaryota > Metazoa > Chordata > Actinopteri > Salmoniformes > Salmonidae > Oncorhynchus > Oncorhynchus kisutch. The sequence continues at coordinate 13,416,851 of NC_034190.2, forward strand.
TCCCTCTCCTCCCCTCTCCTCTCTCTGCCATCACCTCTCTCTGCCATCACCTCTCTCTGCCATCTCCTCTCCTCCCCTCTCCTCTCCACTCCTCCTCTCATATCCTCTCCTCTCTGCCTTGTCCTCTCATTCCATCCCCTCTCTTATTCCTCCCCTCTCCTCTTTCTGCCTTCTCCTCCTCCTCTCCACTGCAATCTCCTCTCCTGCCCTCTCCTTTCTCTTACATCTCCTCTCCTCTGCTATCTCCCCTCCTCTCCTCTCTTCTTCACCTCTCCTTGCATCCTAACCTCCTCTCTTCCTCCCCTCCTCTCCCATCCTCTCCCTGCTATTTTCCCTCCTCTCCTCTCCTACTCTTCTCTCCTCTCCCTGCTGTCTCCCCTGCTCTCCCCTCCTCATCCCATCTCATCCTATCCTACTCTCCCCTCCTCTCCATGCTATCTTCTCTTCTCTCTCTCTCTCTGCACTGACTCCTCAGTCTCCCTAGTCTCCACTGACTGAAGCTCTCAATGTTTATTAGACAATGTTTATATTGTTTTAAAGTCGTCTTCTGAACATAGTCCTTGTAATATCATGTATTGTATTTGTTGATTTATCATACAATTGTTGATGTATTTATCAAATGTAGTGGAAAGGACTTGAATTAACATTTTAGTTTTCACATCACTATAAATATGCTTGAGTTAGCTGGCTACTGTAGCTGAAAAGCTTTGTCCAACGCTATGAGACTCTAACATGAAATTATATTCTGGCCAAACACAACCACATAAAAGGGAGAGAGGGAGCAGTATTGGAGAGAGAACATTACGCAGAAGCAATGTGATTCTCCGTGATGGAGTGCATGTTCATATGGAGGGCTTTGGAGTGTGGCTGCTCATTGATTGTGAGCAGGCACAATGCCACCAACAGGGACACAGATGCATCAACCAGCTAGCCGCATATTTAAACCAGAGTGAGGACGCTAACAATGACCAACCATCCAATCATGAATAAGTCGGAGAGCGAAACGTACCACCAGCAACTAGAGATGGGTACAGTTATTCTAATATCCAGATGGACGTTAGTATTCTATTTGCTAACAATGACCAACCATCCAATCATGAATAAGTCGGAGAGCGAAACGTACCACCAGCAACTAGAGATGGGTACAGTTATTCTAATATCCAGATGGACGTTAGTATTCTATTTGCTAACAATGACCAACCATCCAATCATGAATAAGTCGGAGAGCGAAACGTACCACCAGCAACTAGAGATGGGTACAGTTATTCTAATATCCAGATGGACGTTAGTATTCTATTTGCTAACAATGACCAACCATCCAATCATGAATAAGTCGGAGAGCGAAACGTACCACCAGCAACTAGAGATGGGTACAGTTATTCTAATATCCAGATGGACGTTAGTATTCTATTTCTTGGGAAAGAAAGGCCTATTTTTACTTTGTCTACAATTCACATAACATCTATGTGACATTGCTTCATAGCCTACAAGGATAAACCATTACATTGTATTTTTTTTTTAACAACATGAGTATGAGTGTGTCTCATATAAAAGACACACCCGTAGCCTACACCCGTAGCCTACACCCGTAGCCTACACCCGTAGCCTACACCCGTAGCCTACACCCGTAGCCTACACCCGTTTCACACCTGTGGCTTGTTTTTGTCGGCCAATCAAAGCAGCTCTACAGTCAGATGCTTCATGTGTAGTGAAGTGTTAGATTTCCAGTCAACGCAAAATGGAATTGAATGGAGTTGCTGTAGACAAGGATGGGAAGCGCAGCAAAATAGACTCAATTCATTCAAATCAAATCAAATTGTATTTGTCACATACGCCTAATACAACAAGTGTAGACCTACCGTGAAATGCTTATTTCAAGCTCTTAACCAACACTGCAGTTCAGGAAATAGCGTTGTGAAAATATTGGCTAAATAAACTAAAGTGAAAAATAAAAAGTAACACAATAAAATAACCATACAGAGGCTATATACAGGGGGTACCGGTACCGAGTCAATGTGCAGGGGGTACCGGTACCGAGTCAATGTGCAGGGGGTACCGGTGCCGAGTCAATGTGCCGGGGGGACCGGTACCGAGTCAATATACAGGGGGTACCGGTACCGAGTCAATATACAGGGGGTACCGGTACCGAGTCAATATACAGGGGGTACCGGTACCGAGTCAATATACAGGGGGTACCGGTACCGAGTCAATATACAGGGGGTACCGGTACCGAGTCAATATACAGGGGGGACCGGTACCGAGTCAATATACAGGGGGTACCGGTACCGAGTCAATATGCAGGGGGTACCGGTACCGAGTCAATGTGCAGGGGGTACCGGTACCGAGTCAATATACAGGGGGTACCGGTACCGAGTCAATATACAGGGGGTACCGGTACCGAGTCAATATACAGGGGGTACCGGTACCGAGTCAATGTGCAGGGGGTACCGGTACCGAGTCAATGTGCAGGGGTACCGGTACCGAGTCAATATGCAGGGGGTACCGGTACCGAGTCAATGTGCAGGGGGTACCGGTACCGAGTCAATATACAGGGGGTACCGGTACCGAGTCAATGTACAGGGGGTACCGGTACCGAGTCAATGTGCAGGGGGTACCGGTACCGAGTCAATGTGCAGGGGGTACCGGTACCGAGTCAATGTGCAGGGGTACCGGTACCGAGTCAATGTGCAGGGGTACCGGTACCGAGTCAATGTGCAGGGGTACCGGTTAGTCCAGGTCATTTGTACATGTAGGTAGGGGTAAAGTGACTATGCATAGATAATAAACAGTGAGTTGCAGCAGTGTGAAAACAAAGGGGGAGGTCAATGTAAATAGTCTGGGTGGTCATTTGATGAATTGTTCAGCAGTCTTATGGTTTGTGGGTAGAAGCTGTTAAGGAGCCTTTTGGACCTAGACTTGGCGCTCCGGTACCTCTTGCCATGAGGTAGCAGAGAGAACAGTTTATAACTTGGGTGACTGGAGTCTTCGACAATTTTTTGGGCTTTCCTCTGACACCGCCTGGTATATAGGTCCTGGATGTCAGAAAGCTTGGCTCCAGTGATGTATTGGGCTGTACGCACTACCCTCTGTAGCGCCTTGCGGTCGGATGCCGAGCAGTTACCATACCAGGCGGTGATGCAACCGGTCAGGATACGCTCGATGGTGCAGCTGTAGGACTTTTTGAGGATCTGGGGACTCATGTCAAATTTTTACAGTCTCCTGAGGGGGGAAGGGGTCGTGCCCTCTTCACAACTGTCTTGGTGTGTTTGAACCATGATAGTCTGTTGGTGATTTGAAGACCAAGGAACTTGAAACTCTCTACCCTCTCCATTTCAGCCCTGTCGATGTGATTGGGAGCATGTAGTCCATGATCATCTCCTTTGACATTGAGGGAGAGGTTTTTGTCCTGGCACCACACTTCCAGGTCTCTGACCTCCTCCCTATAGGCCTACCACTGTTGTGTCTTCAGCAAACTTAATGATGGTGTTGGAGTTGTGCTTGGTCACGCAGTCGTGGGTGAACAGGGAGTACATGAGGGGACTAAGCACGCACCCCTGAGGGGCCCCCGTGTTGAAGATCAGCTTGGCAGATGCATTGTTGCCTACCCTTACCACCTGGGGGCTGCCAATCAGGAAGTCCAGGATCCAGTTGCAGAGGGAGGGGTTGTTATGGGATTTGTATCAATAATGACTAAATGAGGTATACTGCACTATAACTGGCAAGAATTCTACGCTGTCTTTCTTGTAGTATTAAATAATGTTTGTTCATTGGGAAGGGGTTATATGGCATGTACCTAGGAAGAAAGGAATGTATGTGGAGATAAGAGAGGACAGGGAGGGCTCCTCCAGAGTTAGGGTGTTTGGGGGAGCCTGGAACGGTCAGTTGAGGGGTTATAAACTGTGGTTAGACTCATGAGAAAATCCATGTTGGTGTGTATGTATGTGCATAGTTTAGGATGATATAAGACGGAATGTACAGTATTTGTGAAAACTTTAGAGCTCTTGCAAATAAATTGGGATCTGATCAATTGTGAGCTGGGAATTCTGAACTTTACAAACTCTGGGTATCAGACAGATAAATATAATTGGAATTTCTGAACATTGATTACAAAATTACTTGACAGGGGTTTAGTCCTAGGGTCCTTTGCTTAGTGATGAGCTTTGTGGGCACGATAGTGTTGGAAGTAGTCAATGAACAGCATTATCACATAGGTTTTCCTTTTGTCCAGGTGGGAAAAGGCAGTGTGGTGTGCGATTGAGATTGCATCATCTGTGAATCTGTTGAGGCGGTATGCAAATTGGAATGGGTCTAGGATTTCCGGGATGATGTTGTTGATGTGAACCATGACCAGCCTTTCAAAGCACATCATGGCTACCGATGTGAGTGCTAAGGGGTGGTAGTTACTTCACTTTCTTTGGCATGGGGACTATGGTGGTCTGCTTGAAACATGTAGGTATTACAGACTCGTTCAGGGAGAGGTTGAAAATGTCAGTGAAGAAACTTGACAGTTGGTCCGCATATGCTCTGAGTACACATCCTGGTATTCCGTCTGCGGCCTTGTGAATGTTGACCTGTTTAAAGGTCTTGCTCACATCGGCTACGGAGAGGGTGATCACACAGTCGTCCGGAACAGCTGGTGCTCTCATCCATGCTTCAGTGTTGCCTTCCTACTTTAGGTAGCTAGCTGGCAAACTTAGCTGGCTATTGTAGCTAGTTAACTTATTTACAACAATTTGATGCAGTCAATACAGGCACTGCCAGATGGTATGATTGATAAACTATGGCAGCAACAAGTTTGTATAACTATCGCGAGTTGGTTTGGCTACTTTTCTCTCTCCTGATCTGCACTTCACCCCTAAAAGGGATGGAGGAATGGGATTGGACATTACTGTCTCATTTGAGGAATTGACGTCTGACACGGTTTTGCCATACCGAAGATAGAGGGAGAGAGCAAGAGAGACTGACAACAGAGACAAGAGAGAGAACGCGACAGACAGAGACAAGAGAGAGAGCGAGAGAGACAGATAAACAGACAGAGAGAGACTACAGAAATAGTGGAGAAAAAAATCCTTAAGAGAGGAGAGAGAAAGAGAGAGAGAGAGAGAGAGAGAGAGAGAGAGAGAGAGAAGTGGCTACCAGTATGTCTGAGCGTGTATTTGCAGACTGTGTCTGGCTGATGGAATCTCGTTGAGAAGAGTCTGTGGAATTGTGAAGCAGGATGTCATGAGGCACTTCATCAGAAAAGCTTTTAAATAAAACAGACCGAGGCCTAAAAATAAGACAATCCTCATTACACATGAAGCAAACGTCTGCAACCACACCAGCTATTCAGACACTGACAAAAGTAAACGATAAGGAGAATATGGATGGTGAAGTAGCCTAGCAAATCCTTTTATATATATATATATAAGGTGCATTCTGAAAGTATTCTGACTCCTTCCCTTTTTCCACATTTTGTTACGTTACAGCCTTATTCTAAAATGGATTCAATTGATGACCCTAAGCACACATCCAAGAAAACGCAGGAGTGGCTTTGGTAGTCTCTGTCCTTGAGTGGCCCAGCCAGAGCCCGGACTTGAACCCGATCGAACATCTCTGGAGAGACCTGAAAATAGCTGTACAACGGCGCTCCCCATCCAACCTGACAGAGCTTGAGAGGACCTGCAGTGAAATATGGGAGAAACTCCCCAAATACAGGTGTGCCAAGCTTGTAGCGTCATACCCAAGAAGAATTGAGGCAGTAATTGCTGCCAAAGGGGCTTCAACAAAGTACTGAGTAAGGGTCTGAATACTTATGTAAATGTGATATTTCCGTTTTTTGCAAACATTTCTAAAAACCTGTTTTGCTTTGTCATTATGGGGTATTGTGTGTAGATGGATTAGAGGAAAAAAACATTTAATCCATTTTAGAATAAGGCTGTAACGTAACAAAATGTGGAATAGGTCAAGAGGTCTGAATACCTCCCGAATGCACTCTTAAATATATGTGTGTCCCAAATGGCACCCTCTTCCCCATACAGTGCAATACTTTTGACCAGGGTCAATAGGCCCATACCCTAGCTCCCTCCCAACTTTATCTAATCTTCTAGGGCTGTCCCCGACTAAAAAATATCTTAGTGGGCCGACAGTCGTCTGTTCTTTCAACCAATCGATGGTAGAAATATCAAAACGTGTATTTTTAAATATATAGACACATCCTACGTGTTTTAATCAAACCAACTGTATGCACTGAGCTTGTCTGATGCTTTAATCACACGGTTTGATTAAATAATTAAGACACACAAATGAGTAGACAGAGTCCAACCGCAATTAAATTGATTGTGCGGGCCAGGCTCAGACATGCTGCACTGTGTAAAAACAATGTCAGCCAGCGACTGTGTGACTAGCACCTGTTGTCTCTCTCTCCTCTCTGCTGCAGCGAGCACCACAGAACATCAACAGTGTTTATCTCACTGTCCGTGTTGCTGAAGCTGCAACATAATGACAGCCATTTCTGACAGAACAGCTCTGTTACTGAAATCTATCATTTGTTTAGGAAAATGATTCCCTATTCCCTTTAAACCTTACTCGTTTAACGTGACACATGTATGCATCCCATGCACGTGACCAATAGGCCTTGACCTACAGCATATCATAATCACATCAATAAACTGGTTATAACAAACTCTGAACGCCGTAACACATGTGAGAGCAAAATGGATGCAGAGGACGTGACAAACTTGAAACGATGGAATGTTTGTTTACTGGTTGCTCAGGAGGTAAAGGGGAAGTCAGATGTGTGGAATACATTTGACTAGTTGTGGAAAATACTGGAGATCAAGAAAAAGAAGGTATGGAGCCAGAGCTGCGTGTGTTTGCCAAACAAGTGCTGTTAGATCGTCTGACCGTTTGGAACAATGTAAACAACACAAAATAAATGATAAGCGTACCAGAGAGTCTGTTGTACTTATTTGTTTTTGTAAAGCCTTTATTACAGCAAAGACTAAAAGCAAAGCCTTTATTACAGCCTATCAAATATTAAAAACAGACAAATTTGTGAAATTGTTTATCCGACATTGTGGTCGTGTGAGGCTTGGTGCTCACGGAATCAGTAGACTATTAAACAAACACTCAAACAGGCAACAGAAGCAAGATCTGTCTTATTTCTGTAGATACAGTATATGTGAATGATTTATAAAGCCAGTAACGTTTATCAGTTAGGCTGTTCAATATTGATCTAATTAAGTTGGGGTTTTCTCTCTCCTCACTTTTCTTAGAGAATTAAGGCAAGGGCCGTTTTCTCGTCTCCTAACTCCGCTGCTGTCCTTAAACATATACAATTTTGGTAGCACATGTCTTAGAGTGATTGACTGTGCCATCCACACGGCTTCCACAACGGATCAGTCCACTCAGACAGCCTCCAATCAGACAGGTGTCTGGTACACTTTTTTTATTGAATTTTTGCTACTGCTCGACTAAAGAAATCTTGTTCGACCAACAGCCTATCGACCAAACAATCGACCAGTCGACTAAATGGGGTCAGCAATGCCATCTTCATACAAAAACAAAATGGCTGCTGCTGTATAGTTGAGGTTGTTGCATCATCCCATCGCCATCTTTGTGTAACCCAAATGTTTAATTCACACAGCATACAGTTTTTGGTGGCTTCTCAAATCGTTAAAATTCCATGGCAGCCTTAAGTAGGTCACTGAAGCCTTTCAGAGGAACTCCTCCCCCGAAATGCATAAAAATGCAGAAATCCACTGCATATTCACCCTTCTACGTACTGCATGTTGGGGTGGTTAAAGTATGTGTTAGGGTGGGAAAGTGCAGAGAGACGAAAGGTAGGATTTGATAGACATGAAGACAATGACCGAGCAATCAAGAAATGATGCAGTGGGTCTAACTGTGTCAGTGGGTCTGAAATTAGTCCAATATTAACCATACAGTAAGTCCCAGAATTAACTTATTTTGATCATGTAAACCTGCAGTATTCCAGACCTGTGTTCCAAGCACTGTGGGTCACACTAACTAGGAGCACTCACTGCCTAGGATATTGAGGTCATTTCTCAAATGAATAATACAATAAATTATAATAATAGCCCACATCCGATATGAAACTCAAACTCAATGACCATAGAGATACATGATGGCGACTCCCCTGTGGGTGACACCAAGTGACAGTCAGGACAGCAGTGACCACAGCTACCTATTATGGCAGTATGGTTGTCTGGTACATACATAAATATTGTAGCAGAGTCACGGTTAGTGAGTTGAGATTACATCAACCGCAAGTAAAATCTTCAATTCAATGAATCCCATTTCATAATGCTATAGGAAACAGCCTCGCCCCTGTATACTGTCTGTTCTGCTGTATTCCCAATGAAGCACATCCCATTTCATAATGCTATAGGAAACAGCCTCGCCCCTGTATACTGTCTGTTCTGCCGTATTCCCAATGAAGCACATCCCATTTCATAATGCTATAGGAAACAGCCTCGCCCCTGTATACTGTCTGTTCTGCCGTATTCCCAATGAAGCACATCCCATTTCATAATGCTATAGGAAACAGCCTCGCCCCTGTATACTGTCTGTTCTGCCGTATTCCCAATGAAGCACATCCCATTTCATAATGCTATTGGAAACAGCCTCTCCCCTGTATACTGTCTGTTCTGCTGTATTCCCAATGAAGCACATCCCATTTCATAATGCTATAGGAAACAGCCTCTCCCCTGTATACTGTCTGTTCTGCTGTATTCCCAATGAAGCACATCCCATTTCATAATGCTATTGGAAACAGCCTCGCCCCTGTATACTGTCTGTTCTGCTGTATTCCCAGTGGCAAGATACTATACCACACAAGCGAATTGGAGGAGGGTTGGGTTCTTAACTAAGTTCAGTGCTATTCCAATTTCCTCCCCCAAATAATTTATGAACAAACTGACATTATATATTTTCTTATTTTTTCGTGTTAGACTATGGGGGATTTACTACTTTTAGCTGCCAGTCAGCCTGCCTGATAAAAAATATGCAAATCACAGTCAGGCAAGCTCTGGGACAGACCTCGAGGCCCCCGCTGTATCTACCTCAGCTAAATCACTCAACCAGTGCTTGACTGCACTTGCACACTCCCCATCATGGATTTAAAAACATTGCATTGGTGAAAATATAGGCTAGACAGAGTTTCCTTCATTATTTAATCCATTCGTTAGTTTGGGAGAATGATGGAGAATCGGGACACAACCACTGAAGTACTATAGGTTTACTGTAGGTGTACTGTAGGTGTACTGCTATACTGTAGGTGTGCTATATTTGTTCTGTAAGTGTACTGTAGGTGTACTTTAGGTCTAATATAGGTGTACTGTAGGTGTATTTTAGGTGTACTGTAGATGTACTGTAGGTGTACTATAGGTGTACTGTAGATGTACTATAGGTGGACCGTATGTGTACTGTAGGTGTATTATATGTGTACTGTAAATGTAGTATAGGTGTACTGCTATACTGTAGGTGTACTATACGTGTACTGTAGGTGTACTGTAGGTGTACTGTAAGTGTACTATAGGTGTACTGCTATACTGTAGATTTACTGTAGGTGTACTGCTATACTGTAGATTTACTGTAGGTGTACTGTAAGTGTACTATAGGTGTGCTGTAAGTGTACTATAGGTGTACTATAAGTGTACTGCTATACTGTAGATTTACTGTAGGTGTACTGTAAGTGTACTATAAGTGTACTGTAAGTGTACTATAGGTGTACTGTAAGTGTACTATAGGTGTACTGTAGGTGTACTATAGGTGTACTGCTATACTGTAGGATTACTGTAGGTGTACTGTACAAGTACTGTAGGTGTACTAAAGGTGGACTGTAGGTATACTATGAGTGTACTATAGGTGTACTGCTATACTATAGGTGTACTGTAGATGTACTGTAGGTGTACTGTAGGTGTACTATAGGTGTACTGTAGATGTACTATAGGTGGATCGTATGTGTACTGTAGGTGTACTATATGTGTACTGTAAATGTACTGTAGGTGTACTACAGGTGTACTGCTATATTGTAGGTGTACTATAGGTTGACTATAGGTGTACTGTAGGTATAATGTAGGTGTACTGTAGGTGTACTATAGGTGTACTATACGTGTACTGTAAATGTACTGTATGTGTCTTATAGGTTGACTATAGGTGTACTGTAGGTGTACTGTCGGTGCATTGTTTGAAATTTCTGCAAGGTAAAATCAATGCAGGTTTTTTTTTCGTGCTTAAAGGTACACACTGTTTGGTGAACAGCTGAGGGTTGGATGTACCAATCCCAGATTGCCCCTTTAATGTTGCATTTGCCTGCATAACACTGCGCTCTTCTGCATTTTAAGCAGAGCAAAAGAGGCACATGCCATCTCCAGCTAGCTTCAGTGAAGAAGTATCAAAAGACATTTTGATCTCTTTGAAAAAGCCTTGGAGACAAACTCCAATGCTGGGTTCTTTAGCCTCCAGGAGGGTATTCACTGTCTTTTTCAATCTGAATCTCTCAACTTTTGTTGGAGGCATTTGAGCTTAACGAATGTTGCTGAGATACGATGAGCAACCAACTACAATTTCTTCTACCGTGCTCTTCATTATCTTCTTTCTTCTTCCTGTTCTTCCTCTTCCTGCTCTTCCTCCATGCCATCTCCCCCATCTTCTCCAACTGCTCAACAGCTATTCTCTTCTCTCTCAGTATAGTCTGTCACACCCAACAGCTATTCTCTTCTCTCTCAGTATAGTCTGTCACACCCAACAGCTATTCTCTTCTCTCTCAGTATAGTCTGTCACATCCAACAGCTATTCTCTTCTCTCTCAGTACAGTCTCTGTCACATCCAACAGCTATTCTCTACTCTCTCAGTACAGTCTCTGTCACATCCAACAGCTATTCTCTACTCTCTCAGTACAGTCTCTGTCACATCCAACAGCTATTCTCTACTCTCTCAGTACAGTCTCTGTCACATCCAACAGCTATTCTCTTCTCTCTCAGTACAGTCTCTGTCACATCCAACAGCTATTCTCTACTCTCTCAGTACAGTCTCTGTCACATCCAACAGCTATTCTCTACTCTCTCAGTACAGTCTCTGTCACATCCAACAGCTATTCTCTACTCTCTCAGTACAGTCTCTGTCACATCCAACAGCTATTCTCTACTCTCTCAGTACAGTCTCTGTCACATCCAACAGCTATTCTCTACTCTCTCAGTACAGTCTCTGTCACATCCAACAGCTATTCTCTACTCTCTTAGTATAGCCTCTGTCACACCCAATAGCTATTCTCTTCACTCTCACACCTGACATTATACAACCAGAAGAGGAGCAGCACTGTAAACTCTGAAGGACACAAGCTTTAGATAGAGCAACCTCGATCTCTCCTTGTTTCTCTGTGTTTGTCAGAAGCGTGTATTGTAGTTTAGTGTAGTGTAGTGTGGAGATGAAGGAAGGTTTATTGAAGTAAGAGAAAAACCTTTAACAGAAACCGCCATAGGCGCTCTTCCTTTAATTCTGTTCAACAAAATGATACAGATTTAGCATGTTAATTTGATAACGCTTTTGTTGATGAGCATTTTACTGCAAAGCAGGAAATGCTAACTTGTAGTTTATTCAAGGTTTAAAAAGGCTTCTAAAGTTTGTAATTTCCACTTAAATGTCAGACTTGATTTGTCCTAACATAAAATGTATCAACCCTACAAAAATGTCCATTAGTTATATTAATTATAATCACATTTCCTGTTGCTGCAGGATAATTTTCCTGCTGTAGTAAACTGGTTCAAATTAAGATCCTACAGCTGTAAAGGGTATTGTACTATCATATCCAGGAATATAGACCACAGGTAGAGTGAATAATCAAAATAAATGCATGTAAATTAAATGATATGCTATTAAACGCCAGTGGCAGCTTCCCATACTACAGGTGAACCCATTTAGTTGCGCTGACAACGTATAAGCATCAGTCGCATACAGGGGTAGGACTGTACAGAACCACGTTGCTGGAGTAATCATCCTAATGACATGTGACTAATGTTAGGTGAGACAAACAGCTAGGCCTTCCCTTTGTTACAGTAGGTGACACACCATTTGAAAGCTTAGTGAAAATGCAGGGCGGAGAGGGAGTGTGTGTGTGTGTGTGTATGTGTGTGAGAGAGAGAGAGAGAGAGAGAGCGAGAGAGCTCACCAACCAATAATTCACAAAATGTGACAAACACCAAATTGAGACTGCATGCAGAATTCTGCAAAATTAACATCTGTGTACGACGTAAAACACTAAATAATGCATGCAGAGCAGAATTAGGCCGATACCCGCAAAATATCAAAATCCAGAAAAGAGCCGTTAAAATCTACAACCACCTAAAAGGGAGTGATTCCCAAACCTTCCATAACAAAGCCATCACCTACAGAGAAATGAACTTGGAGAAGAGCCTCCTAAGCAAGCTGGTCCTGGGGCTCTGTTCACAAACACAAACAGACCCTACAGAGCCCCAGGACAGGAACACAATTAGACCCAACCAAAATATGAGAAAACAAAAAAAGGTAATTACTTGACACATTGGAAAGAATTGACAAAAAAACTGAGCAAACTAGAATGCTATTTGGCCCAAAACAGATGAGTACACAGTGGCAGAATACCTGACCACTATGACTGACCCAAAACTAAGGGTAGCATTGACTATGTACAGACTCAGTGAGCATAGCCTTGCTATTGAGAAAGGCCACCGAAGGCAGACCTGGCTCTCAAGAGAGTACAGGCTATGTGCACACCGCCCACAAAATGGAAACTGAGCTGCACTTCCTAACCTTCTGCCAAATGTATGACCATATTAGAGACACATATTTCCCTCAGATTATACAGACCCATAAAGAATTAGAAAAGAAATCCAATTTTGATAAACTCCCATATTTATTGGGTGAAATACCACAGTGTGCCATCACAGCAGCAATATTTGTGACCTGTTGCCACAAGAAAAGGGCAACCAGTGAAGAACAAACACCATTGGAAATACAACCCATATTTATGTATACATTTTTCACTTTTGTACTTCAACTACTTGCACATCGTTACAACACTGTATATAGACACAATATGACATTTCAAATGTCTTTATTCTTTTGGAACTTTTGTGAGTTTAATGTTTACTGTTCATTCCTTATTGTTAATTTCACCTTTGTTTATTATCTATTTCACTTGCTTTCGCAATGTAAACATATGTTTCCCATGCCAATAAAGCCATTGAATTGAGAGAGAGAGGTTGGGAGAGGTGAGTGAGGTCTACAGCAGAGAACAAGGCAGCTTCCCTGATGACAGCCAGCTGATTAATAAAATAGCAGAGTAGATGAACTACTGCCTCGAATGACGAACCCCAGGACTGCATCTCATCAACATGCATTACTAACCCCAGGACTGCCTCTTATCAACATGCATTACTAACCCCAGGACTGCCTCTCATCAACATGCATGACTAACCCCAGGACTGCCTCTCATCAACATGCATTACTAACCCCAGGACTGCCTCTCATCAACATGCATGACTAACCCCAGGCCTCTCATCAACATGCATTACTAACCCCAGGCCTCTCATCAACATGCATTACTAACCCCAGGACTGCCTCTCATCAACATGCATTACTAACCCCAGGACTGCCTCTCATCAACATGCATTACTAACCCCAGGACTGCCTCTCATCAACATGCATTACTAACCCCAGGCCTGCCTCGCATCAACATGCATGACTAACCCCAGGCCTCTCATCAACATGCATTACTAACCCCAGGACTGCCTCTCGTCAACATGCATGACTAACCCCAGGACTGCCTCTCATCAACATGCATTACTAACCCCAGGACTGCCTCTCATCAACATGCATGACTAACCCCAGGCCTCTCATCAACATGCATTACTAACCCCAGGACTGCCTCTCGTCAACATGCATTACTAACCCCAGGACTACCTCTCATCAACATGCATTACTAACCCCAGGACTGCCTCTCATCAACATGCATGACTAACCCCAGGCCTGCCTCTCATCAACATGCATTACTAACCCCAGGACTGCCTCTCGTCAACATGCATGACTAACCCCAGGCCTCTCATCAACATGCATGACTAACCCCAGGCCTGCCTCTCATCAACATGCATTACTAACCCCAGGACTGCCTCTCGTCAACATGCATTACTAACCCCAGGCCTCTCATCAACATGCATGACTAACCCCAGGCCTCTCGTCAACATGCATGACTAACCCCAGGCCTCTCATCAACATGCATTACTAACCCCAGGCCTGCCTCTCATCAACATGCATTACTAACCCCAGGCCTCTCATCAACATGCATTACTAACCCCAGGCCTGCCTCTCATCAACATGCATTACTAACCCCAGGCCTGCCTCTCATCAACATGCATTACTAACCCCAGGCCTGCCTCTCATCAACATGCATTACTAACCCCAGGCCTGCCTCTCATCAACATGCATTACTAACCCCAGGCCTCTCATCAACATGCATTACTAACCCCAGGCCTGCCTCTCATCAACATGCATTACTAACCCCAGGCCTCTCATCAACATGCATTACTAACCCCAGGCCTCTCATCAACATGCATTACTAACCCCAGGCCTCTCATCAACATGCATTACTAACCCCAGGACTGCCTCTCATCAACATGCATGACTAACCCCAGGCCTGCCTCTCATCAACATGCATTACTAACCCCAGGACTGCCTCTCGTCAACATGCATGACTAACCCCAGGCCTCTCATCAACATGCATGACTAACCCCAGGCCTGCCTCTCATCAACATGCATTACTAACCCCAGGACTGCCTCTCGTCAACATGCATTACTAACCCCAGGCCTCTCATCAACATGCATGACTAACCCCAGGCCTCTCGTCAACATGCATGACTAACCCCAGGCCTCTCATCAACATGCATTACTAACCCCAGGCCTGCCTCTCATCAACATGCATTACTAACCCCAGGCCTCTCATCAACATGCATTACTAACCCCAGGCCTGCCTCTCATCAACATGCATTACTAACCCCAGGCCTGCCTCTCATCAACATGCATTACTAACCCCAGGCCTGCCTCTCATCAACATGCATTACTAACCCCAGGCCTGCCTCTCATCAACATGCATTACTAACCCCAGGCCTCTCATCAACATGCATTACTAACCCCAGGCCTGCCTCTCATCAACATGCATTACTAACCCCAGGCCTCTCATCAACATGCATTACTAACCCCAGGCCTCTCATCAACATGCATTACTAACCCCAGGCCTCTCATCAACATGCATTACTAACCCCAGGCCTCTCATCAACATGCATTACTAACCCCAGGCCTCTCATCAACATGCATTACTAACCCCAGGCCTCTCATCAACATGCATTACTAACCCCAGGCCTGCCTCTCATCAACATGCATTACTAACCCCAGGCCTCTCATCAACATGCATTACTAACCCCAGGCCTCTCATCAACATGCATTACTAACCCCAGGCCTCTCATCAACATTTTTTAAATGTATTTTTATTTCACCTTTATTTAACCAGGTAGGCTAGTTGAGAACACCTTTATTTAACCAGGTAGGCTAGTTGAGAACACCTTTATTTAACCAGGTAGGCCAGTTGAGAACAAGTTCTCATTTACAACTGTGACCTGGCCAAGATAAAGCAAAGCAGTGCAACACAAACAACAACACATAGTTACGTATAGAATAAACAAACGCACAGTCAATAACACAATAGAAATGTCTATATACAGTGTGTGAAAATTAGGTAAGATTAGGGAGGTAAGGCAATAAATAGGCCATAGTGGCGTAATAATTACAATTTAGCAATAAAACACTGGAGTGATAGATGTGCAGAAGATGAATGTGCAAGTAGAAATACTGGGGTACAAAATAGCAAAAAAATAAATACCAATATGGGGATGAAGATATTGGATGGGCTATTTACAGATGGGCTATGTACAGGTGCAATGATCTGTAAGCTGCTCTGACAGCTGATGCTTAAAGTAAGTGAGGGAGATATGAGTCTCCAGTTTCAGTGATGTTTGCAATTCGTTCCAGTCATTGGCAGCAGAGAACTGGAAGGAAAGGCAGCCAAAGGAGGAATTGGCTTTGGGGGTGACCAGTGCAATATACCTGCTGGAGCGCATGCTACGGGCGGGTGCTGCTATGGTGACCAGAGAGCTGAGATAAGGTGGGGCTTTACCTAGAAAAGACTTATCGATGACCTGGAGCCAGTGAGTTTGGCGACGAATATGAAGCGAGAGCCAGCCAACGAGAGCATACAGGTCACAGTGGTGGGTAGTATATTGGGTTTTGGTGACACAACGATGGCACTGTGATAGACTGCATCCAATTTGCTGAGTAGAGTGTTGGAGGCTATTTTGTAAATGACATTGCAGAAGTCAATTATGTGTAGGATATTCAGTTTTACGAGGGTTTGTTTGGCAGCATAAGTGAAGGATGCTTTGTTGCGAAATAGGACGCCGATTATAGATTTAATTTTGGATTGGAGATGTTTCATGTGAGTCTGGAAGGAGAGTTTACAGTCTAACCAGACACCTAGGTATTTGTAGTTGTCCATATATTCTAAGTCAGAACCGTCCAGAGTAGTGATGCTAGACAGGCGGGTAGGTGTGGGTAGCGATCAGTTGAAGAGCATGCATTTAGTTTTACTTGCAATTAAGAGCAATTGGAGGCCACGGAAGGAGAGTTGTATGGCATTGAAGCTCGTCTGGAGGTTAGTTAACACAGTGTCCAAAGAAGGGCCAGAAGAATACAGAATGGTGCCGTCTGCATAGAGGTGGATCAGTGAGTCACCAGCAGCAAGAGCAACATAATTGATGTATACAGAGAAAAGAGTCGGCCCGAGAACTGAACCCTGCGGCACCCCCATAGAGACTGCCAGAGGTCCGGACAACAGGCCCTCAGATTTGACACATTGAACTCTGTCTGAGAAGTAGTTGGTTAACCAGGCGAGGCAATCATTTGAGCAACCAAGGCTGTAAGAATGTGGTGATTGACAGAGTCGAAAGCCTTGGCCAGGTCGATGAATACAGCTGCACAGTATTGTCCTAAACGATATCATTTAGGACCTTGAGTGTGGCTGAGGTGCACCCATGACCAGCTCGGAAACCAGATTGCATAGCGGAGAAGGTACGGTGGGATTCGAAATTGTGATCTGTTTGTTAACTTACTTTCAAAGACCTTAGAATGGCAGGGTAGGATAGATATAGGTGTGAAAAAGTTTGGATCTAGAGTGTTTCCCCCTTTGAAGAGGGGGATGACCGCGGCAGCTTTCCAATCTTTGGGGATCTCAGACGATATGAAAGAGAGGTTGAACAGGCTAGCAATAGGGGTTGCAACAATTGTGGTGCATAATCTTAGAAAGAGAGGGTCCAGATTGTCTAGCCCTGCTGATTTACAGGTGTCCAGATTTTGCAGCTCTTTCAGAACATCAGCTATCTGGATTTGGGTGAAGGAGAAATGGGGAGGCTTGGGCAAGTTTCTGTGGGAGGTGGAGAGCTGTGACCGGGGTAGATGTGGCCAGGTGGAAAGCATGGTCAGCCATAGAAAAAGGCTTGTTGAAATTCTCAATTATCGCGGATTTATCGGTGGTGACAGAGTTTCCTAGCCTCAGTGCAGTGGGCAGCTGGGAGGAGGTGCTCTTATTCTCCATGGACATTACAGTGTCCCAGAACTTTTTGGAGTTTGAGCTACAGGATGCAAATTTATGTTTGAAAAAGCTAGCCTTTGCTTTCCTAACTGTCTGTGTATATTAGTTCCTAACTTCCCTAAAAACCTTGCATATCGCGAGGGCTATTCGATGCTAATGCAGTACGCAACAGGATGTTTTTGTGCTGGTCAAGGGCAGTCAGGTCTGGATTGAACCAAGGGCTATATCTGTTCCTTTTTCTACATTTTTTTAATGGGGCATGCTTATTTAAGATGGTGAGGAAAGCACTTTTAAAGAATAACCAAGCATCCTCTGCTGACGGAATGAGGTCAATATCCTTCCAGGATACCTGGGCTAGGTAAATTAGAAAGGCCTGCTCGCTGAAGTGTAGTAGGGAGCATTTGACAGTGATGAGGGATGGTCGTTTGAGCGCAGACCCATTACGGACGCAGGCAATGAGGCGGTGATCGCTTAGATCCTGGTTGAAGACAGCAGAAGTGTATTTAGAGGGCAGATTGGTCAGGATGATATCTATGAGGGTGCCCGTGTTCACGGATTTGGGGTTGTACCTGGTAGGTCCATTGATCATTTGTGTGAGATTGAGGGCATCTAGCTTAGATTGTAGGACGGCCGGGGTGTTAAGCATGTCCCAGTTTAGGTCACCTAACAGTACGAGTTCTGAAGATAGATGGGGGCAATCAGTTCACATATGGTGTCCAGGGCACAGCTGGGGGCTGAATGTGGTCTATAACAAGCGGCAACGGTGAGAGACTCTTTTCTGGTATAAGGTGGAATTTTAAAAGGAGAAGCTTGAATTGTTTGGGAACAGACCAGGATAGTATGACACAACTCTGCAGGCTATCTCTGCAGTAGATTGCAACTCCGTCCCCTTTGGCAGTTCTACCTTGATGGAAAATGTTATAGTTAGGGATGGAAATTTCAGGATTTTTGGTGGCCTTCATAAGCTAGGATTCAGACACGGCTAGGACATCCGGGTTGGCAGAGTGTGCTAAAGCCGTGAATAAAACAAACTTAGGGAGGAGGCTTCTAATGTTAACATGCATGAAACCAAGGCTTTTACGGTTACAGAAGTTAACAAATGAGAGCGCCTGAGGAATGGGAGTGGAACTTGGCGCTGCAGGGACTAACCTCTACATCACCAGAGGAACAGAAGAGGAGTAGGATAAGGGAACGGCTAAAGGCTATAAGAACTCGTTGTCTAGTGCGTTCGGAACAGAGTAAAAGGAGCAGGTTCCTGAGTGCAGAAGAATAGATTCAAGGCATAATGTACAGACAATGGTATGGTAGGATGTGAATACAGTGGAGGTAAACCTAGGCATTGAGTTACGATGAGAGCGGTTTTGTCTCTAGAGACACCATTTAAACCAGATGAGGTTACCACATGTGTGGGAGGTGGAACAAAAGGGCTAGCTGAGGCATATTGAGCAGGGTTGGAGGCTCTACAGTGAAATAAGACAATAATCACTAACCAAAACAGCAATGGACAAGGCATATTGACATTAGGGAGAGGCATGTGTAGCCGAGTGATCATAGGGTCCAGTGAGTAGCTAGGCGAGCTGGAGACACAGCGATTCAGACTGCTAGCGGACCGGGGCTAGCAGGCTAGCATAAGGGCCTTAGCGACGTCGCAACGGAAGAGTCTGTTGAAGGCCCCTCGGACAGTTACGGACCTCTTCAGCTGGCCGGGAGGTGGGCCTGGCTCGGGGCTGGCTCCAGACTAACTGGTACTTACTTCGGGAACATGCACCACTAACCCCAGGACCGCCTCTCATCAACATGCACCACTAACCCCAGGACCGCCTCTCATCAACATGCACTACTAACCCCAGGACCGCCTCTCATCAACATGCATTACTAACCCCAGGACTACCTCTCATCAACATGCATTACTAACCCCAGGACTGCCACTCATCAACATGCATTACTAACCCCAGGCCTCTCATCAACATGCAGACTAACCCCAGGACCACCGCCTGCCTGTTCTACCTGCATCTGAGGCACTGGACTACTGTAAATAGTATATGGGAAGTAGAAGGGATCAAAATAAATAAAAAAACTGTTGAAAAGGGTTAAGGATTGGGATATAAGCCTTGCACCTCCACAGAACACAATGGGAAGTAGAGGACTACAGTGGAACATGGTGAAGGATATAGTCTAGTAGAGGAATTCAGTGGAAAAGGGTGAAGGATATAGTGTAAAATGGTGAAGGATATAGTCTAGTGGAGGAGTACAGTGGAAAAGGGTGAAGGATATAGTCTAGTGGAGGAGTACAGTGGAAAAGGGTGAAGGATATAGTGTAAAAGGGTGAAGGATATAGTCTAGTGGAGGAGTACAGTGGAAAAGGGTGAAAGATATAGTCTAGTGGAGGAGTACAGTGGAAAAGGGTGAAGGATATAGTGGAAAAGGGTGAAGGATATAGTCTAGTGGAGGAGTACAGTGGAACAGAGTGAAGGATATAGTCTAGTAGAGGAGTACAGTGGAACAGAGTGAAGGATATAGTCTAGTAGAGGAGTACAGTGGAACAGGGTGAAGGATATAGTGGAAAAGGGTGAAGGATATAGTCTAGTGGAGGAGTACAGTGGAACAGAGATAAGGATATAGTCTAGTAGAGGAGTACAGTGGAACAGAGTGAAGGATATAGTCTAGTAGAGGAGTACAGTGGAACAGGGTGAAGGATATAGTCTAGGCCTAGCAGGTCCACACTAGAACATGATCCGGAGTAGAGTGATGTCAGGTAGATGTTCTGAGAGGCATGGGGAGTGACAGAGTGGAAGTGTGATTGGGAAGCCCAGGCCCCTCTTTAATCCCTTCTGTCTGACTCCTGGCGAACATCTGTCTATTGGGAGCCCAAGCCAGGCATGGTGGTAAAAAAAAAACTCCCTGGTCATGAACCTCTCTACCCATGGGGGACAAAGGCATAAGGATAATGGGATTCATGAATTCATGACGTCATCAGTATCAGAGGAATATATAGTAGATATAGGAATATATAGTAATATAATGAATGACCCAATCAACATAAATGTCATATATAGAATAAATACAACCCGGCATCATAATGACATCAATATAGGCCATATTTTGACCAATAGGAATAAGATCAAGATTTATGCTAATTATAGAACCATGGAACAATGCATTGACAAGATTTCTCTGTAATGTACCAATATCCCATGTAACTCAGTTGGTAGAGCATGGTACTTGCAGCACCAGGGTTGTGGGTTTGATTCCCACGTGTAACGGTCATTGTTGGAAGGATTGGACCAAGGTGTAGCGTGGAAGGGGTTCATCATGCACCAGCAACAAAACAATAAAGAGTAACAACAGGAACGTGCAGCTTTGTAGTGCCAAAAGGCTGCAATACAAAAACAATATCCCACAACAGGTGGAAAAAAGCTGCCTAAATATGATCCCCAATCAGAGACAACGATAGACTGCTGCCTCCGATTGGGAACCATACTAGGCCAACCTAGAATCGAAAAACTAGAATGTCCACCCTAGTCACACCCTGACCTAACCAAATAGAGAAATGAAAGGATCTCTAAGGTCAGGGTGTGACACCACGGGGGTCCAGTATGAAAAAAATATTCAAATGTATGCACTCACTAAGTTTCCCTGGATAAGAGTGTCTACTGAAAAGCAAAAATTGAATTATACAGCCCAAAATACACTATATATATATATATATATATATATATACAGAAGTATGTAGACACCCCTTCAAATGAGTGGATTCGGCTATTTCAGCCACACAGGTGTATAAAATCAAGCACACTGCTATGCAATCTCCGTAGACGAACATTGGTATTAGAATGTCCCGTACCATAGAGCAGTGAATTTCAACGTGCCAACTGTAAAGTTGGTGGATACAAGTATAATGGTGTGGGAATGTTTTTCATGGTTTGGGCTAGGCCCCTTATTTCCAGTGAAGGGGAAAATTAACGCTACAGCACACAAGGACATTCTAGACGATTCTGTGCTTACAACTTTGTGGCAACAGTTTGAGGAAGGCCCTTACTTGTTTCAGCATGACAATGCCCCCATGCACAAAGCAAGGTCCATACAGAACTGGTTTGTAGAGATTGGTGTGGAAGAACCTGACTGGCCTGCACAGAGCCCTGACTACAATCTCATCAAACATCTTTGGGATGAATTGCAAAGCCGACTACCATCGCCCAACATCAGTGCCCAACCTCATTAATGCTCTTGTTGCTGAATGGCAGCGAGACCCCGCAGCAATGTTCCAACATCTGGGAAAGCCTTCGCAGAAGAGTGGAGGCTGTTATAGCAGCAAAGGGAGGATCAACTACATATTAATGCCCATGATTTTGGAATGAGAGCAGGTATCCACATACTTTTGCTCATGTAGTGTAACTAGCTACATCCTTCTATATCATAAGTTCTCTATCACCATTCACCACCCAGAAAATGAGAGAACAACTCTGCTTCCTGACTGTGTCATCTGAAACTAACACTGAATTCTGTCCTAATGTTCACAGTAGGTTTTCAAGTTCCATTTCTCAGGAGATGAATGGTAGGAGTCCGATTCCTTCTATAGCAGTCGTGGAGTCGGCACAGCCAGAGCAGACATTAGGGGAACTCCACAGTTAAATCATTCAGTGTTTCCAATGTCAGGGGAGAAGAGAGGGAGGGAGGGAGGGAGGGAGGGAGGGAGGGAGGGAGGGAGGGGGGGAGGGAGGGAGGGAGGGAGGGAGGGAGGGAGGGAGGGAGGGAGGGGGGGGGGAGGGAGGGAGGGAAAAAAGATAGGGAGAAAAGAGAGAGCAGGAAGGAGGAGGGAGAGAAGTGCCATCACACTGGCGATGGTGTGGGTGGAGGGAACACACAGATTCAATGGAGAACGCAGGGACCTGGCACATCTCTCTTTTCTTCCTTTCTCTCCATCGCTCTCTCTCGTTTTTTTTATACATCTTCTTCCCATGCATCACCTCATCTGGAGAGGCAGAGCAATGTGTCTCCCTCCTCCTGTCTTTTTCCCTTTCTCTCCTCTCTCTCTTTCCTTAGCAGGCAGGAGCCTCAGTCTGATAAAGGTGGCAGGCAGCAGTCATTAAGGAGCGTGTGAGTGTGTGAGCCAGCAACACCACCGGTAAAGTCCTGGGAGCTCATCCTCTTTATCAGAGAACAAAGAGTGATGCAGGTCGTTCAGGGACATTACTGACCCAACGTACAACCTGTTCATCATTGAGGCGAGGTGTGTGTATTAAAGCTTCAACACAACACTCATCATTTGATGTTTCAGCTGTACTTGTGTGGTGGCTTTCAAGGAAATGGTGGGTAGATCATCACACGTCCCAGTCGTTCACTCCGCCGTGTTGCTATGGCAACAGGGAACTTGTTGAGGGGTTAATTGAATCGTCCATGTGCAACGCAAACCAGCGTATTTCGTGTAATGGCGTTTCCAGATTTGCATTGGTTCGCTGCCAAAATATAGGACAGTGTGTGCGAGAGAGACAGAGACAGAGACAGAGAGTGAGAGATAGAGAAGAGAGAGAAAGAGACATACAGAGAGTGGAGCTATGTGCTATTGTTGTTTCCATGGTTACAATTAGTTAGCTTCTCATAAAGAACTAAGCAAATCCTCAGGTGAATGTTCTATTCTTCTGCTGTCAGATTGTGTAGTTTCCTCTAAACACACACAGCTAGCTAGTAAGAAACAGTCAGACGCCTCGATGCAGCCGACCTATCTTACAGTGCAGTTACATACAGTACAGTGCATGCGGAAAATATTCAGACCCCATGACGTTTTCCACATTTTGTTACGTTACAGCTTTATTCTAAAGTAGATTTGTTTTAAATGTTCCTCATCAATCTACAAACAATACCCCACAATGACAAAGCAAAAACAGGTTTTCAGAAAATTTTGCATACGTATTAAAAATAAGAAACTGAAATATTATATTTACATAAGTGTTCAGACCCTTTACTCAGTACTTTGTTGAAGGACCTTTGGCAGCGATTACAGCCAGAGAATCCTGTTTCTCATGGTCTGAGAGTCCTTTAGGTAGCGATATTGGACTCATCTGGACTCACTCATCACCTGTTATTACCTCCCCTATATTTGTCAGTTCCCCAGCTCTGTTCCCCACTTCTGCATTAATTGTTTTTTGTTTGTGTTACTCGTTTGCTGACGCTGTTCCTGTCTCGTTCCATGTCTGTTATTTATTAAATGTTTTACTCCCCGTACCTGCTTCGTCTCTCCAGCGTCATCCCATGTGACATACAGGATGAGGATTTTTAAAAATGTAATCAATTTTAGAATAAGGCTGTAATGTAACAACATTTGAAAAAAGTCAAAGGGTCTGAATACTTTCTGAATGCATTGTACATGACCTTCATTATGCAGGAGCTCTCTCTCTCTCTCTCTCTCTCTCTCTCTCTCTCTCTCTCTCTCTCTCACACACACACACACATACACACACACACAGATCAATAACAGTTGTCTCTTTCACAGATCACTACAAAAGGACCTCCCACACACAGTTATGTGCACACACAAACACATACCCACACACACTTCTACAGTACCTCTAAATCCTAATAGATCACGTCTAAAAATAACTTATCTGGCCACGCAGAGATTGTGTCATGTGCTTAGGCATGTTTATTCTCTTTCCCAAAAAGCTCTGTCTAACTGTGATTACCATAGATGAATTTCAGTGAATATTGGTCATCATCACCTGATGTAACTCAGTCCTTTGTAGCTACTTTCTGTCTATTTTAATCCGCTAATAAAAACTGAGTGAACTCTCTCACACACTCAACAGTATATACAGTGCAGTGGAGGCTGGTGGGAGGAGCTATAGTAAGATGGGCTCATTGTAATGGCTGAAATGGAATTAATGGAACGGAGTCAAACGTGGTTTCCATATGTTTGACGTGCTTGATATGTTCCATTCATTCCATTTCAGGCATTACAATGAGCCCGTCCTCCTATAGCTCCTCCCACCAGCCTCCTCTGATACACTTGATGCCTCATGTAGTGTATCATATATGAATTAGGAGAATTTGATACAGCCTATCTATGATATATAGTTATACATAACATAACTGGCTTTTTGGTCCAGAAATGGAGGCACCAGGCTTTAACCGGGATTTCCAGCATTATCTGCGAGTGTAGAACCCACTGGGCACAGACGTCATTTCAACGTCTATTTTTGATTTACATTTGGTTGAGTTGTCAACTAACGTAAATTCAGCGTGAAATCAACCAAAAAATTCAGCATGGCATTGGATTTAGGTTCAAAGTTGGGTAAAAAAAATACATTGATGGCTTTATGCTAATCCAATCAGTTTTCCACATTGATTCAACGTCATCACATATCATTGTTTTTTTTAAATGACGTTTAAACAACATTGATTCAACCAGTTTTTGCCCAGTGGGAAAATCCTAGAAAATGTTCTCTAACTGACACTAGTTTACTCCAATGAAACAATGAATCAATCAATGTCGGTTGTGTGTGTGTGTGTGTTTGGTGGGGGGGGGGGGGGGGGGGGTGAGCCAGGGGATGCACAAAACCCATTATTTAGCAGAGTCCTAAACATAGCCAATTCTAGTGATCAATTTTCATAATCTATCATTCTTTGTCTGCACAAATACACACTTCTCATAATGGGCATCCAAAATTCCTGTCCCTCTCTTTCAGTTTGTTTTCTTGCCTCACTATTATTTGGTTGTGTGCCTTTTTATTCATGGTGTGTGAATCACCCACACAGTTCAGAGGATCCCTCCCCCCTTCTCTCTCTCTCTCTCTGCCTCCCCCTCACTATGCCCACTACAATTGATCGTGCCTCCTTCTTCACCTTGCCTCTCGCTATTCATTACTGGTCAGTTGGGATTTGATATTAGATTCCTGGGGACCCATCTTTCTGATGTCAGCTTTGAGATAGTCACTCCTTCACAGGACACTTGGTGGTTTATCAGTTGAATTGAGACTAATAAGTGGTGACTTCAAGCAGTGGGATTGATTCTGTGTTCTTTTATAGAATTATCCCCTAGAATCCTAGCAGTGGGATTGATTCTATGTTCTTTTATAGAATTATCCCCTGGAATCCTAGCAGTGGGATTGATTCTATGTTCTTTTATAGAATTATCCCCTGGAATCCTAGCAGTGGGATTGATTCTATGTTCTTTTATAGAATTATCCCCTGGAATCCTAGCAGTGGGATTGATTCTATGGTCTTTTATAGAATTATCTCCTAGAATCCTAGCAGTGGGATTGATTCTGTGTTCTTTTATAGAATTATCCCCTGGAATCCTAGCAGTGCGATTGATTCTGTGTTCTTTTATAGAATTATCCCCTGGAATCCTAGCAGTGGGATTGATTCTATGTTCTTTTATAGAATTATCCCCTGGAATCCTAGCAGTGGGATTGATTCTATGTTCTTTTATAGAATTATCCCCTGGAATCCTAGCAGTGGGATTGATTCTATGTTCTTGTATAGAATTATCCCCTAGAATCCTAGCAGTGGGATTGATTCTGTGTTCTTTTATAGAATTATCCCCTAGAATCCTAGCAGTGGGATTGATTCTATGTTCTTGTATAGAATTATCCCCTAGAATCCTAGCAGTGGGATTGATTCTGTGTTCTTTTATAGAATTATCCCCTGGAATCCTAGCAGTGGGATTGATTCTGTGTTCTTTTATAGAATTATCCCCTAGAATCCTAGCAGTGGGATTGATTCTGTGTTCTTTTATAGAATTATCCCCTAGAATCCTAGCAGTGGGATTGATTCTGTGTTCTTTTATAGAATTACCCCTAGAATCCTAGCAGTGGGATTGATTCTGTGTTCTTTTATAGAATTATCCCCTAGAATCCTAGCAGTGGGATTGATTCTGTGTTCTTGTATAGCATTATCCCCTGGAATCCTAGCAGTGGGATTGATTCTGTGTTCTTTTATAGAATTATCCCCTAGAATCCTAGCAGTGGGATTGATTCCGTGTTCTTGTATAGAATTATCCCCTAGAATCCTAGCAGTGGGATTGATTCTGTGTTCTTTTATAGAATTATCCCCTGGAATCCTAGCAGTGGGATTGATTCTGTGTTCTTTTATAGAATTATCCCCTAGAATCCTAGCAGTGGGATTGATTCTGTGTTCTTTTATAGAATTATCCCCTAGAATCCTAGCAGTGGGATTGATTCTGTGTTCTTTTATAGAATTATCCCCTAGAATCCTAGCAGTGGGATTGATTCCGTGTTCTTGTATAGAATTATCCCCTAGAATCCTAGCAGTGGGATTGATTCCGTGTTCTTGTATAGAATTATCCCCTAGAATCCTAGCAGTGGGATTGATTCTGTGTTCTTGTATAGAATTATCCCCTAGAATCCTAGCAGTGGGATTGATTCCGTGTTCTTGTATAGAATTATCCCCTAGAATCCTAGCAGTGGGATTGATTCCGTGTTCTTGTATAGAATTATCCCCTAGAATCCTAGCAGTGGGATTGATTCCGTGTTCTTGTATAGCATTATCCCCTAGAATCCTAGGTGTCTGCTACCTACAGACTAGTTAATTTCTTCCTATTGTTTGATGTTAATGCTGTGTTTTAAATTGGCCCCGGGCCCCGTGTTGGACCCAGACTTGGACAGGCAAGCTGGTCCACTAATGTGCATCTGGGTGGACATTAGAGCAGTCTGAAACAGTCACTGGATAAACATAATGAGGACAATTCCCCTATTCCCTCGATGACAGTCAGAGCAGAGCAGAGAGAGAGAGAGAGAGAGAGAGAGAGGGAGAGAGAGAGAGAGAGAGGGAGAGAGAGAGAGAGATAGATAGAGGGAGAGAAAATAGAGAGAGAGGGGGAGAGAGAGAGAGAGAGGAGAGAGAGAGAGAGAGAGGGACAGAGAGAGCGAGAGAGAGAGAGAGAGACAGAGAGAGAGAGAGAGAGAGAGAGAGAGAGAGAGAGGGACAGAGAGAGAGAGAGGGACAGAGAGAGAGGGGGACAGAGGGACAGAGGGACAGAGAGAGAGAGAGAGAGAGAGAGAGAGAGAGAGAGAGAGAGAGAGAGACAGAGAGAGAGAGAGAGAGAGAGAGGGACAGAGAGAGAGGGGGACAGAGAGAGAGAGAGGGACAGAGAGAGAGAGAGAGAGAGAGAGAGAGAGAGAGAGAGAGAGAGAGAGAGAGAGAGAGAGACAGAGAGAGAGAGAGAGAGAGAGAGAGAGAGAGAGAGAGAGAGAGATATCAGGTAAAGTACAGGTAGGATAAAAAACAGGCGTGATGGAAACTGCAACATTCCAAATGTAAACAAAACAAAATACGCTCGACAAGGTGGTATGTTTTTGGGTCTGTAAAATTAATTATGTGAGAAATGGCTTTGGAAACACCTTTATGTGCAAATATTGACAGAAAAACAATCATATAAGTCAACTTTGAGTCACGTGAAGATATGTTCTTTACCTTTATTTAACTAGGCAAGTCAGTTAACAACAAATTCTTATTTTCAATGACGGGCTAGGAACAGTGGGTTAACTGCCTGTTCTGGGGCAGAACAACAGATTTGAACTTGCAACCTTCCGGTTACTAGTCCAACACTCTAACCACTAGGCTACCCTGCCTCCCCATATGTGATGATATGTTGTGTCGTACTCCCACTACGACTCTGGAAACCATGTAATTTATTAGGCTACAGATGAAATAAGTTATGATGAACTTCACAGGGTGGTAATCCTTTCCAATAAATATCGAGGGTCGTATTCTGGTGACATGGTGATTGATGCTTGGCTGTCGTTTGACAAAAAAAATGTATTGCTCTTTTGTCCATAATCATTTCATCATGTAGGTAGCCTACCCGCACTGTATCTGCAAGCTGTTGGCTAGAGCACATGTGCAAAAACCAGAGTGGGCACATTCACTATATAATGCTATTTGTTTCATTCACTATATAATGCTATTTGTTTCATTCACTATATAATGCTATTTGTTTCATTCACTATATAATGCTATTTGTTTCATTCACTCTATAATGCTATTTGTTTCATTCACTATATAATGCTATTTGTTTCATTCACTATATAATGCTATTTGTTTCATTCACTATATAATGCTATTTGTTTCATTCACTCTATAACGCTATTTGTTTTGTGACAAAATGATCAGTAGAGGTGAAAATGCATGGGTATATATAGGAATTTAACCGTTATTTTTATGTGCCCTACGTCATTACACACAGCTTTTAATCTGCAACAAGTCCATTTGAACGAAACACATCTCTGGTGGGAAAATGGAAGAAAAAATAATAATGTTGATTTTTTTAAATATTCTGTCGCCAATTGGTTGGAAACCTAGCTAAACCTAGCAAGTCAGTTAAGAACAAATTCTTATTTACAATTACGGCCTATCCCGGCCAAACCGGACAATGCTGGGCCAATTGTGCACCGCCCTATGGGACTCCCAATCACGGCTGGATGTGATACCATTAACACCGTTCTGTTTACAGAACACATCATCCATTTCCAATTCTAACTCATCCATCCTTATTGGACATCCCCTAAAACCCCCAGATAGACCATTCTTTGGACCGTTCCTTTCAAGCCCCAAAAGGTCCTTGAGGAAGTCTTCCAGCCGAGTGTCGGTTAGCTGTGATGAATAAATCAGGTGGTGAGATCTAGCCGGGGAGAGGCGATGAATTAATGGTAGGCTATATGAAATGTTAAAGTCCTTCACTATACTGCCTGGTCTGGGGAATCTAAAAGCTGCTTGGGGTGCAGTAGTTACCTTCCTTCCTCTGCCAAAGTGTCAGCTGTGTTCCCATGTCTGTTTATCCAGTGGTGTGGAAGTGGATTAGAGGGGGAAAAGGCTAGGCAATGAGTGGGGGACCAGGAAGGGAATAGTATGGCTTCCAGAGAAAGACCCTGGGTGTGTCCCAAATGCCACCCTGTTCCCTATATACTGACCTAGAGACCTACTCTATAATAATAATATTAATAATATAGACCTAATCTATAATAATAATAATAATAATAATATAGACGTACTCTATCATAATAACAATATAGACCTACTCTATCATAATTATAATAATAATAATATAGACCTACTCTATCATAATTATAATAATAATATAGACCTACTCTATCATAATTATAATAATAATATAGACCTACTCTATCATAATAATAATTATTATAATAATATAGACGTACTCTATAATAATAATAATATAGACCTACTCTATCATAATTATAATAATAATAATATAGACCTACTCTATCATAATTATAATAATAATATAGACCTACTCTATCATAATAATAATTATTATAATAATATAGACCTACTCTATCATAATAATAATTATAATAATAATATAGACGTACTCTATAATAATAATAATATAGACCTACTCTATCATAATTATAATAATAATATAGACCTACTGTATCATAATAATAATTATATAGATATATTCTATCATAATGATAATAATAATATAGACCTACTGTATCATAATAATAATAATATAGACCTACTCTATAATAATAATATAGACCTACTGTATCATAATAATAATATAGACCTACTGTATCATAATAATAATATAGACCTACTCTATCATAATTATAATTATAATAATATAGACCTACTCTATCATAATTATAATAATAATAATATAGACCTACTCTATCATAATGATAATAATAATATAGACCTACTGTATCATAATAATAATAATAATATAAACCTACTCTATAATAATAATAATAATATAGACTTACTCTATCATAATAATATAGACCTAATCTATAATAATAATATAGACTTACTCTATCATAATAATAATAATATAGACCTACTGTATCATAATAATAATAATATAGACCTACTCTATAATAATAATATAGACTTACTCTATCATAATAATAATAATATAGACTTACTCTATCATAATAATAATAATATAGACTTACTCTATCATAATAATAATAATATAGACTTACTCTATCATAATAATAATAATATAGACTTACTCTATCATAATAATAATAATATAGACTTACTCTATCATAATAATAATATAGACTTACTCTATCATAATAATAATAATATAGACTTACTCTATCATAATAATAATAATATAGACTTACTCTATCATAATAATAATATAGCAGGTTTTTATTTATTTTACTTCTGTAATGAAAAGCGCTTTAGAAGTAGAAAAAAATTATAAGAATTGTAGGGTATATGCCGGGAGTCAGGAAGCAAGTGCAGAAAGTGGGTTGAATAATAAGAAACATGAAGATAATCAAAACAGGAGTAGTGTATTGAAACATAAACAAAACTAGGACTGCCTGAAGACTGAGGCAACTGAGGGCTAAATAAAGGAAGAGTAATCAGGGTGATGATGAAGTCCAGGTGTGAGTAACGATGGGGAGCAGGTGTGCACAATGATGGTTGCCAGGTCTGCATAATGTGGGTTGCCAGGACCGGTGGTTAGTAGACCGGCGATGTCGAGTGCTGGAGAGGGAGAGCGGGAGTCGCATGATAATAATAAAGCGCTCTCGAAGTTGAGTACATAATAACAATAATAATAATAATAAACTTCTATAGAAGTTGAATAAGAGTAGCTCTATATTATTATTATTATTATATAGGGAATAGGGTGCCATTTGAGATACAGCCCCTGTAGTTTAGTTTAGGTGCATCAAAGATCTGGCCGGCATTGTTCGTTCCTCAGCTCGAATGCTTCTCCAAAGCCCTGTCAGGTTAGAGTGCAGCACGGGTTGTCTTTTGGACCAAACGGTGTGGTGACTAGCACAGATATTTTGGCTACTGGGAAGAACACTCCTTTACAGGCCTACTTCTTCTTTGTGACTCTATAGGTCATTTTGTGAGAGAAGAACTCCCACTAGCTCAACACAAATATCAATAAATGCTCATTCTGCAATATACGTGCAATTGTAAGGGAAAGAGCTGACTACCGTATGAAATATGATATGACTGAAACATATTCTTAACATTATTTATATTTTCATGGTCACAGTCATTTGCACATTCAGCACATTTCATGGAAAAAAAGCATACAACATAAAGTAAATACAGTACAAGTTTGAACCAGTACCAGTTTGAACCAGTACCAGTTTGAACCAGTACCAGTTTGAACCAGTACCAGTTTGAACCAGTACCAGTTTGAACCCACCTACTCATTCAATGTTTTTTCTTCATTTGTACTATTTTCTACATTGCAGAATAATAGTGAAGACAACAAAACGATGAAGTAACACATATGGAATCATGTAGTAACCAGAAAATGCTAAACAAATCACAATATATTTGAGATTCTTTAAAGTAGCCACCCTTTGCCTTGATGACAGCTTTGCACACTCTTGGTGTTCTCTCAACCAGCTTCATGAG
This sequence comes from Oncorhynchus kisutch, assembly GCF_002021735.2. NCBI lineage: Eukaryota > Metazoa > Chordata > Actinopteri > Salmoniformes > Salmonidae > Oncorhynchus > Oncorhynchus kisutch. The sequence continues at coordinate 13,448,913 of NC_034190.2, forward strand.
GTTGTCACCTGGAATGCATTTCAATTAACAGGTGTGCCTTGTTAAAAGTTAGTTTGTGGAATGTGTTTCCTTCTTAATGCATTTGAGCCAATCAGTTGTGTTTTGACAAGGTAGGGGTGGTATACAGAAGATGCAGAAGATAGCCCTATTTGGTAAAAGACGAAGTCCATATTATGGCAACACCAGCTCAAATAAGCAAAGAGAAACAACCCGTTGCTTTGATGACAGCATCACTACTTTTAGACATGAAGGTCAGTCAATACGGAACATTTCAAGAACATTGAAAGTTTCTTCAACTGCAGTCGCAAAAAACATCAAGTGCTTTGATGAAACTGGCTCTCATGAGGACCGCTGCAGGACAGGAAGACCCAGAGTTACCTCTGCTGCAGAGGATAAGTTCATTACAGTTACCAGCCTCGGAAAATGTAGCTCAAATAAATGCTTCACAGAGTTCAAGTAACAGGAACATCTCAACTGTTCAGAGGAGACTGCATGAATCAGGCCTTCATTTATTTTGGCCTTTATTTAACTAGGCAAGTCAGTTAAGAACAAAATCTTATTTACAATGACAGCCTAGGAACAGTGGGTTAACTGCCTTGTTCAGGGGCAGAACAACTCGGGGATCCAATCTAGCAACCTTTTGGTTACCAGCCCAACGCTCTAACCACTAGGCTACCTACCTGCCACCCTGATAGAGTAGGTCTATATTATTATTATTATGATAGAGTAAGTCTATATTATAATTATAGATTAGGTCATGGTCGAATTGCTGCAAAGAAACCCCTACTAAAGGACACCAATAATAAGAAGAGACTTGATTGGGCCAAGAAACACGAGCAATAGACAATAGACTGGTGGAAATCTGTCCTTTGGTCTGATGAGTCCAAATTTTAGATTTTTGGTTCCAACCGCCGTGTCTTTGTGAGACACAGAGTAGGTGAACGGATGATCTCTGCATGTGTGGTTCCCACCATGAAGCATGGAGGAGGAGGTGTGATGGTGTGGGGGTGCTTAGAATTCAAGGCACACTTAACCAGCATGGCTACCACAGCATTCTGCAGCGATACGCCATCCCATCTGGTTGGCGCTTAGTGGGACTATCATTTGTATTTCAACAGGACAATTTGCCAACACACCTCCAGACTGTGTAAGGGCTATTTGACCAAGAACGAGTGATGGAGTGCTGCATCAGATGACCTGACCTCTGCAATCACCCGACCCAATTTAGATGGTTTGGGATGAGTTGGACCGCAGAGTGAAGGAAAACCAGCCAACAAATGGACTGTTGGAAAATAATTCCAGGTGAAACTGATTGAGAGAATGCCAAGAGTGTGCAAAGCTGTCAACAAGGCAAAGGATGGCTACATTGAAGAATCTAAAATCTCAAATATATTTATTTTTGTAACACTTTTTTGGTTACTACATGATTTCATATGTGTTATTTAATTGTTTTGATGTCTTCACTATTATTCTACAATTTAGAAAATAGTAAAAAATAAAGAAAAACCCTTGAATGAGTAGGCGTGTCCAAACTTTTGACTGGTACAGTACAGTCTTCAAAAAACCCACAGAATGTAACATGAAAGTAAAAGTCATGCAAGCATAGGAACCGAGGCTATAGTCTGCATGGCTGTAATTAGGTCTAAAAATACACCCACTGTGCTGTAGTTAGGCGATTCAGTTGGGAACAAAATTAATCGAGCTGTCCAATTGAGACATAGAGCCTTGACAAGCCAGAGGGTGAACCCCCTCCACCATGACTCCTTACAACCGGCTCTGATGTCACCTCAACATGAGGGAAAGCCTGGAAAGACCTCTGATCTGATGGATCTTACAGTGGATACCAGAGGGAGAGCGAGAAAAAGAGAAAGAGAGGGAGAGATTGCTTTGGCAATTTAAACATATGTTTCCCATGCCAATAAAGCCCTTTGATTTGAATTGCATTGAAATAGAGAGAGACAGACAGAGAGAGAGAGACAGACAGAGAGAGAGAGAGAGAGAGACAGACAGAGAGAGAGAGAGAGAGAGAGAGAGAGAGAGAGAGAGAGAGAGAGAGAGAGAGAGAGAGAGAGAGAGAGAGAGAGAGAGAGATGGTTGTGAGGTCTGGGGTCCACTCACCAACCAAGAACCAATCAAAATCCAGAAAAGAGCCATCTACTGTAAAAGGAAGTGATTCCCAAACCTTCCATAACAAAGCCATCACCTACAGAGAAATTAACCTGGAGAACAGCCCCAAAGCAAGCTGGTTCTGGGGCTCTGTTCAAAAACACAAATAGACCCCACAGAACCCCAGGACAGCAACCCAATTAGACCCAACCAAATCATGAGAAAACAAAAAGATAATTACTTGACACATTGGAAAGAATTAACAGAAAAACAGAGCAAACTAGAATGCTATTTGTCCATAAACAGAGTACATAGTGGCAGAATACCTGCCACTGTGACTGACCTAAAATTAAGGAAAGCTTTGACTATGTACAGACTCGGTGAGCATAGCCTTGCTATTGAGAAAGAGAATACAGGCTATGTGCACACTATCCACAAAATGAGGTGGAAACTGAGCAGCACTTCCTAACCTCCTGCCAAATGTATGACCATATTAGCATTCAACACCATATTGCCCACAGAGCTGATCACTAAGCTATGGACCCTGGGACTGAACACTCTGCAACTGGATCCTGGACTTCCTGACGGGCCACCCCAAATGTGAAGGGTAGGCAACAACACATCTGCCACACTGATCCTCAACACGGGGGCCCCTCAGGGTGCATGCTTAGTCCCCTCATGTACTCCTTGTTCACCCACGACTGCATGGCCAAGCACGAGTCCAACACCATCATTACGTTTGTGACGACACAACGGTTGTAGGCCTGATCACCGACAACAATGAGACAGCCTATAGGAAGATCAGAGACCTGACAGTGTGGTGCCATGAGCAAGATAAAGAATGGCCTTCTGTGCCATCAAAAGGAACATAAAATTCGACATACCAATTAGGATCTGGCTGAAAACACTTGAATCAGTTATAGAACACATTGCTCTTTATGAGGTCTGAGGACCGCTCACCAAACAAGTTTCACAGTACTACACCTGTTGTATTCGGCGCATATGACAAATCAAATTTGATTTGATTAGAGACACATATTTACCTCAGATTACACAGACCCACAAAACATTTGAAAACAAACCCAATTTTGATCAACTCCCATACCCATTGGGTTAAATACCATAGTGTGTCATCACAACAGCAAGATGTGTGACCTGTTGCCACAAGAAAAAAGCAACCAGTGAAGAGCAAACACCATTGTAAATACAACCCATATTTAATTTAATTTATTTTTCTCTTTTGTACTTTAACAATTTGCACATAATATGACATTTGAAATGTCTTTATTCTTTTGGAACTTTTGTGAGTTTAATGTTAACTGTTAAAAATGTAAACATATGTTTCCCATGCCAGTAAAGTCCCTTAAATTGAAATTGAGAGAGAGAAAGAGAGAGAGGGGGGGGGGGACTGGTGAAAGGAAGCAGGGAGGAGTTGAGGGAGACAATACCCATCGCTCTAGGGCTTCAAAATAAAAAGCCAACAAACACAAAACACAGGATGTTATTTGTTTGGTGGCATGTTGTTGTCTTGAAAGTAATGTGTGACTCATAGTTCTTTGTACTTTGATTTACTTCGCTGCTGAACAATAAGAATGGGAAAAGAATGGAAAAAGTGACAGCTGTTTGATCAATAAGTAAAAGGTCTTATTGGGTAGTTTTCTTTTGCCTGCCTTCGGGTTTGTGTGGTTCGATGCAAAACAACAAGCTCATGTTCTCACTGTTGTCACTTTGTGTATTAACTACTTCACTTGCTTCGGCAATGTTAACATGTGTTTCCCATGCCAAAATAAAAACTTTAATTAAAATGAGAGAGAGAGAGAAAGAAAGAGCTATTGTGTTATCTATTTTGAGTTTCTATTTCTTTCTGACAATTAAAAAACCTAGATTTTCAGAAAGCAAGAAATTAGGGATTTTTATCCGAGCCTGGAATCCAGATTATTCCAGATTACTAACTGTGAACCAAGTGTCTTTCAATCCGTTTTAAAATAAATAAAAATAATATAACCCAAGTGACCTTTGAACCCTGGAGAATTCAAGCATATTTGGTGCCTGTGACTGACGTTTAAATAACAGCATGGCATAAACAGATTTGCTAAATGAGAGTGTGACATGTTGATCCCCCCTTCGTCAGTCATTAATGAAGCGTTCTAGTTTGACTCTCCGCATCTCCTATCCCTCTTGTTTCCTCATCCCCATTCCCCAGTCTTCTCTCGCTCTCCCTTGTTCTCTATCCCTATCTTTTTCTCATCCCTTCTCCCTCTCTCTACCTTACCCTCTTTCACCTCCCTTCTGTTTTACTCTCACTTCTCCCATTTTCTGCCTGTAAAGCAGAACCCTTAATCTGGTCAAGAACTAAATCAGCAGATTAGATAGAGAGACTCTCAGCTTTCCTCCTCTGACTCCACTATCACTCCATTCATAGAAAGTTAGAGAGCAGATTAAAATCTAAGCCTTCTTCTCTTCATTCATTCTCAGCACTGACCCACAGTACACACTGCAACAACAACAACAGTTGACATTCCTAGGGGTCTGATAGCTGATTAGAATGCTTCTAAAAAAACATCAAAAGATGTAGTGTTGTGTTTCTTGGGATGATCCCTGGTAGCCTGGGAATCCAAACAGAATTCAGTTCCCTTCTTTTTTCAACCAGTGAGATGAAGCAATAGATCATGAAACGGATCTCCCTTTCTAGGGAGTTTTTCCTAGCCACCGTGCTTCTACACCTGCATTGCTTGATGTTTGGGGTTTTAGGCTGGGTTTCTGTACAGCACTTTGAGATATCAGCTGTTGTACGAAGGGCTATATAAATACATTTGATTTGATTTGATCTGCATTCGGTTTGGATTCCCAGTCTAGATTTGTGTTATAAGCAATTAGGTCTTGAACTGAATCACTGTGAATATCAATTCAGTGATGAATTATTACCCCCTTCCATCCCCCCACTCCCATCCTGAATCTCTACACCACAACGTAGATGTGAAAGATAAAACGTTTAAACATTAATATGTGATTGATTAAAGGCCATTTACCGTTTTTTCATATTTTCTGAAATGCATACAAAATAATATTTAAGCTGTCATGGTTTTCACATTAACTACACAATGCTCTGGTGTGATTAAAATGCACATTATTGAAAAAAAGATGATTCAGAGGTGGCACCAGAATTAATAAATGTACAACAAGTTTATGGCGGCATACGCCACAGATCAGCTCCATGTGGAGAGAAATATTTACAAACGAGACGCTCAACCCATGAGAGTGGAGCGGCAGCCGAGCCGAGTGACATGATTAAAAGATTGCTTCCACTCGAGGGGTTAATCAATCTGGAGACGTGACGGCAGCAGGGTCCCTGGCAAAACAAGAGCATCCTTGGTCTCGTAATGATGATGCGTGACAGGATATTTCCCTGAGGTTACACCGGCCCCACCACTATTCATCACAACACTAGTACACAGCACAAGGTGGTAGCAGGTAGGAGAGAGAGAGAGAGAGAGCTGCAGTAAAATAAGAGAGGCGGGGTGAAATAGAGTGAGGGATGTTGTGAGAAAGTGGTGTTGAGTTAACTCCCTGTGGGAACTTGGTCAAAAGTACCGCACTACATAGGGAATATGTTATCATTTAGGATGCAGCCTCCTGCAGTGTTACCGATACAACCTCCTGCAGTGTTACCTATCCCGCCTCCTGCAGTGTTACCTATACAGCCTTGTGCAGTGTTACCTATACAGCCTCCTGCAGTGTTACCTATCCCGCCTCCTGCAGTGTTACCGATACGGCCTCCTGCAGTGTTACCGATACAGCCTCCTGCAGTGTTACCTATACAGCCTCCTGCAGTGTTACCTATACGGCCTCCTGCAGTGTTACCGATACGGCCTCCTGCAGTGTTACCGATACAGCCTCCTGCAGTGTTACCTATACAGCCTCCTGCAGTGTTGCCGATAAAGCCTCCTGCAGTGTTACCTATACAGCCTCCTGCAGTGTTACCTATACGGCCTGCAGTGTTACCGATACAGCCTCCTGCAGTGTTACCTATACAGCCTCCTGCAGTGTTACCTATACGGCCTCCTGCAGTGTTACCGATACAGCCTCCTGCAGTGTTACCTATACAGCCTCCTGCAGTGTTACCGATCCGGCCTCCTGCAGTGTTACCTATGCAGCCTCGTGCAGTGTTACCTATCCCGCCTCCTGCAGTGTTACCTATTCCGCCTCCTGCAGCGTTACCTATACAGCCTCTTGCAGTGTTACCTATACAGCCTCCTGCAGTGTTACCGATACAGCCTCCTGCAGTGTTACCTATACAGCCTCCTGCAGTGTTACCTATACAGCCTCCTGCAGTGTTACCTATACAGCCTCCTGCAGTGTTGCCAATACAGCCTCCTGCAGTGTTACCTATACAGCCTCCTGCAGTGTTACCTATACAGCCTCCTGCAGTGTTGCCGATACAGCCTCCTGCAGTGTTACCTATACAGCCTCCTGCAGTGTTACCTATACGGCCTCCTGCAGTGTTACCTATACGGCCTCCTGCAGTGTTACCGATACGGCCTCCTGCAGTGTTACCTATACGGCCTCCTGCAGTGTTACCTATACGGCCTCCTGCAGTGTTACCTATACGGCCTCCTGCAGTGTTACCTATACGGCCTCCTGCAGTGTTACCGATACGGCCTCCTGCAGTGTTACCTATACAGCCTCCTGCAGACATTCACACCACCTCACCTTCATCCCTCCGCCTCTCTCTCCCCCCCTCCTTTCCTCCATCCCTGTCTCTGTCCCCACAGAGGTACAGGCCCAAGCCCAGACAGCGCTGCTGATGGGAGTGACCACTAGTGGCAGCTCTATCTCCCTGTGTTTCATTTCTTCCCTCTGATAAAGCCTGGAGAGAGAGAGACCCAGTAACTCCCTGCCGGTGGGTGGTGGTTCCCTGGCCGCCTCTGTCGCTGCGGCAGCCATGCCAACCACGACATGTGATAGTGGCCCCCGAAACCGTTCTCCACAAAACGCACCGACCAACCGCGGCAGCTCTGCCACCGTTGTCAAGTCCTCTCCAAACTACACACACACTTCCCCTTTCCAATCTCTGTAGACGTGTTCCACCCTGTGTTTTTGCATCCCCTGTTTCAAGTCTGCATGGAATTTTGGAACAGAGAACTGAGACAGAGACAGCCGTGTGCAGATGCAGGAAGGCATTTGCTTTCCAGTGACTGTGTGCAGTAGCTAGGCACATCTCTTTTCATTGAAACTCTCACTTCATTAAAGGGTGATAAACATGCCAACATTGTGCCATGTTGAGTTCACACAACACTAAGTTAAACGTGACGCCCCCTCCTCTCTTCTTTCTCTAGAGGGCTGAGTATTTACCATATGTGTGGGAAACACACAGATCACAGAACAAAGGTGATTGTAAACAAATCCTTGTGTGTGTCTACAGATCATTGTCGTCCCTCTGCTCTGGCGAGGGTTAGATTGATCCCTTGAAGTGTGTAAATGGTGAATGAATATGTTAACCTTCAGAGATAGAGAGATAGGGGGAGGGAGGGAGAGAGATGGAGAGATAGGGGGAGGGAGAGAGAGGGAGAGATAGGGGAGGGAGAGAAAGGGAGAGATAGGGGGAGGAGAGAGATGGAGAGAGTGGGAGGGAGAGAGATGGAGAGATGGGGGGGAGGGAGAGAGAGGGAGAGATAGGGGGGATGGAGAGAGAGGGAGAGATAGGGGGAAGGAGATAGATGGAGAGATAGGGGGAAGGAGATAGATGGAGAGATAGGGGTAAGGAGATAGAGGGAAGGAGATAGATGGAGAGATAGGGGGATGCAGATAGATGGACACAGTTTGCGGGGGGGAGCATGGACTGGAGTGTGTAAATAAAGTATTCTGCCTATGTGTCGAGTGGCGAAGGGGAACGCTCTGTGCAGCTCCCTGGTGTCTGGTGACAATGTTAATATTTCAATTACTCTCCTGAATAAATGAATTAAATAGGTGCTAACATTATCCTTCCTGGGCCCTTTTCGCAGCATTTGACAAGACATCTCGCTGCTACTGCTATGATCCTGTAGGAGAGCTGTGATGGAATTATTCTAGCCTGGTTTGGGAGTTGCGTTGAGAGGGTGGGGGGATACTCTGAGAACTCACCATTGTGAAATCCCCAGGAACATGTCTATACTATACTGCCCACATGACCTATCTGTAGGCTATACAATAGGTGCTACGGTTACATGACCTCCCTATAGGCAAAAAAATAGGTGCTATGGTTAATGTGTCCAGTTTAGAGAGTGAACTCTGTACCTACTGTACTACACTGACACTCTAGGAGAGCAGCTACTTCCTGGACAACAGCTTTAAGATGCTTACTGTTACTGTATGTGAGGTCACCTCCTCCTATACAATCCTCCTGTGTGTGTGTGTGTGTGTGTGTGTGTGTGTGTGTGTGTGTGTGTGTGTGTGTGTGTGTGTGTGTGTGTGTGTGTGTGTGTGTGTGTGTGTGTGAGTAAGTGAAAATGCTGGTAGCCAGGGCCTTTTTCCCTCTGTTCCTCTCTGCTCTGTCACAGCTCATTTAGTGTACAATCACAGACAGACCTTTCCTGTCCAGACATATCTGACATTTACATTTGCCCTCTATCACAAAGAAAGACCATGACCCCCGCGGATCATGGAACCCATCATCGAAATTGCATTTACATAAGTATTCACACCTTGGAGATTTTGGCGTCGATTACAGCTTTGAGTCATCTTGGGTATGTCTGTATCAGCTTTGCAATACTGGATTTGGGGAGTTTCCCCTGTTCTTCCTTGCAGATTTTCTCAAGCTCTGTTAAAGTTAGATGGGGAGCGGCAGTGAACAACAATCTTCAAGTCTTTCCACAGATTTCCAATGGGATTCAAGTCTGGGCTTTGGCTGGGCCACTCAAGGACTTTCACATTCTTGTTCTGATGCCAAGCCAGTGTTGCTTTGGCTAAATACTTGGGGTCATTGTCCTGTTGGAATTTAAATATTTGCCCCGGTCTAAGGTCTTTTGCACTCTGATGCAGGTTCTCATCAAGGACTTGCCTGTATTTGGCCCCATTCAATGTTCCCTCTATCCTTACCAGTCTTCCAGTCCCTGCCGCTGAAAAGCATCCCCATAGCAGGAAGCTGCCACCACCATGCTTCACAGTAGGGAGGGTGTTAGCCGGGTGATGTGCCTGGTTTTCTCCAGACAGCGCTTTGTGTACGTGACCAATAACAGTTGATTTGATTTTGACATCAAGCAGAAAATGACTCTAAAATTACAGTTGTTTCACCTTATGAAAATAGCGTGTCAGCTTTTAGTGATAGTGAAGGAATAAATTGTTGCTTTTCCTTGGAGACTTTGCATGTAAGGAGTGTGTGGATAAAATACACAGAAAGAGAAAGAGAGAGAGAAAAGAGACGAGAAAAGGAATGCAAACGTATACAGTTCACAATGCATCCATAAAGTACCACTGAGTACCACTATACTACCGATCCTCGACTTCGGAGATGTCATTTACAAAATAGCCTCCAACAGTCTACTCAGCAAACTGGATGCAGTCTATCACAGTGCCATCCGTTTTGTGACCATAGCCCCATATACCACCCACCACTGTGACCTGTATGCTCTATTCGGCTGCCCCTTGCTACATATTCGTCACCAGACCCACTGGCTCCAGGTCATCTATAAGTCTTTGCTCGGTAAAGCTCCGCCTTATCTCAGCTCACTGGTCACGCTAACAACACCCACCGGTAGCACGCGCTCCAGCAGGTATATCTCACTGGTCATCCCCAAAGCCAACACCTCTTTTGGCCCTTTCCTTCCAGTTCTCTGCTGCCAATGACGTTGGAGACTTATATTTCCCTCACTAACTTTAAACATCAGCTATCTGAGCAGCTAACCAATCGCTGCAGGTGTACATAGCCCATCTGTAAATAGCCCATCCAATCTACCTACCTCATCCCCATATTGTTTTTTAAATGTACTTTTCTGCTCTTTTGCACACCAGTATCTCTACTTGCACATCATCATCTGCACATCTATCACTCCAGTGTTGAATTGCTAAATTGTAATTACTTTGCTACTACGGCCTGTTTATTGCTTTACCTCCCTAATCTTACTCCATTTGCACACACTGTATATAGACATATATTTTTATTTTACTGTGTTATTGACTGTATGTTTGTTTATTCCATGTGTAACTCTGCTGTTGTTTTAGTTGCACTGCTTTGCTTTATCTTGGCCAGGTCGCAGTTGTAAATGAGAACTTGTTCTCAACTGGCCTACCTGGTTAAAGTATAGGTGAAAAAATTCCCTGCATGTGAGAGTCAACAGTGTTGCCCTGCATGTGAGAGTCAACAGTGTGTTGCCCTGCATGTGAGATTCAACAGTGTTGCCCTGCGTGTGAGAGTCAACAGTGTGTTGCCCTGCGTGTGAGAGTCAACAGTGTGTTGCCCTGCATGTGAGATTCAACAGTGTTGCCCTGCGTGTGAGAGTCAACAGTGTTGCCCTGCGTGTGAGAGTCAACAGTGTTGCCCTGCGTGTGAGAGTCAACGGTGTGTTGCCCTGCATGTGAGAGTCAACAGTGTTGCCCTGCGTGTGAGAGTCAACAGTGTTGCCCTGCGTGTGAGAGTCAACAGTGTTGCCCTGCGTGTTAGAGTCAACAGTGTTGCCCTGCGTGTTAGTCAACAGTGTTGCCCTGCATGTGAGAGTCAACAGTGTGTTGCCCTGCATGTGAGATTCAACAGTGTTGCCCTGCATGTGAGAGTCAACAGTGTGTTGCCCTGCTTGTGAGAGTCAACAGTGTTGCCCTGCGTGTGAGAGTCAACAGTGTTGCCCTGCGTGTTAGAGTCAACAGTGTTGCCCTGCGTGTTAGAGTCAACAGTGTTGCCCTGCATGTGAGAGTCAACAGTGTGTTGCCCTGCATGTGAGATTCAACAGTGTTGCCCTGCATGTGAGATTCAACAGTGTTGCCCTGCGTGTGAGAGTCAACAGTGTTGCCCTGCGTGTGAGAGTCAACAGTGTTGCCCTGCGTGTGAGAGTCAACGGTGTGTTGCCCTGCATGTGAGAGTCAACAGTGTTGCCCTGCGTGTGAGAGTCAACAGTGTGTTGCCCTGCATGTGAGATCAACAGTGTTGAGATCAGCACTCTACCTCTATCAGCACTCAGAGTTGCTTCAAGAAATTGATTTCCATGGCGAAGCAGCCACACACAAGCTTAAGATCACCATGCGCAATGCCAAGCGTCGGCTGGAGTGGTGTAAAGCTCGCTCCCATTGGAATCTGGAGCAGTGGAAATGTGTTCTCTGGAGTGATGAATCACGCTTCACCATCTGGCAGTTCAACGGATGAATCTGGGTTTGGCAGACGCCAGGAGAACGCTACCAGCCAAAATGCATATTGCCAAATGTAAAATTGGTGGAGGAGGAATAATGGTCTGGGGCTGTTTTTCATGGTTCGGGCTAGGCCCCTTAGTCCCAGTGAAGGGAAATCTTAATGCTATAGCAACATTCTAGACAATTCTGCGCTTACAACCTTGTGGAAACAGTTTCAGGAAGGCCCTTACTTGTTTCAGCATGAAAATGCCCCCATGCACAAAGCAAGGTCCATACAGAAATGGTTTGTCCAGATTGGTGTGGAAGAACCTGACTGGCCGGCACAGAGCCCTGACCTCAACCTCATCAAACATCTTTGGGATGAATTGCAAAGCCGACTACCATCGCCCAACATCAGTGCCCAACCTCATTAATGCTCTTGTTGCTGAATGGAAGCGAGTCCCTGCAGCAACGTTCCAACATCTGGGAAAGCCTTCCAAGAAGAGTGGAGGCTGTTATAGCAGCAAAGGGAGGATCAACTACATATTAATGCCCATGATTTTGGAATGGGATGTTTGACGAGCAGATGTCCACACACTTTTGGTCATATAGGGTGGTTTTGCATACTAAGTCTTGCATAGTTTGCTTTGTTTCAGTATGTTGCATTGAAATTGGCTAATATTGCGTTGATTCGATCACAATTCCCACAGTAAAGGGAGATATTGATAGTGTTAACTAACGGGGAAAGTTGAGTGAAGTTCAATCTCGTGCTTCTCTGCACAGGCTGATATTTCGTCAGCGCGGCAGTTTCTGGCGAGCTGCTTGCCTGAGCATGCGCGCAGCTTAGAGGGAACATTGCTGTTGATGCCCATTGGGATTTTTTGATCAGCTGGCATGCAAGCTTGTGGCATGTCACTCTCCGCTGTCCTGTCCCCCGATAAAGTCTCAGAGTAGGAGTGCTGATCTAGGATCAGTTTTACATTTAAGATTAATATAATGAATCAGATTGATATGGAAAGGGTGGACCTGATCCTAGATCAGCACTCTACCTCTATCAGCACTCAGAGTGGCTTAATAAATACTGGTCTCTGTCTGTTTATTGCCTGTGCTGAGCGACCAGTACCACCTCCTCGCCTGAAGTCAGCAAGCCATTATGTGCAGGCAGAGATAACACTGACAGCACGGCACACAGATGTACACTACACACTACACTTTGTACACTCTGCCCCTGCACTAAGTGATTACAGTACTGTATTAGTTCACTTCCCAAAGCATGCAATGCAATCTTGCCACATGGCATGCAAACACAAAGGTGCAGCCAGGTTATAGGGATCCTAATGATCATTCTCAGGCTATCTGTGATGTGGTCCCTAGTCTTGGTGTGCTGAGTGGAGAGAAAAGAGGATTAATCTATGCTCTACAAATAATACGCTGTTAAAGCATGTTAGTGGGTCATATTCTACATTCCGTTAAGAGCAGTTGCTAAGCAAGCGCCTGTCCCTACACACGTGCACTTCTCCCCCCCCCACACAAACACACAAAGCCCATACTAAATGCCACCGCCAACCGCCATTAGCTCTCTGGCACCAAAATGCATTAATGAATTAATTTCTCTTCAGTTTATCCATCCTTAAACAGACAATATCATCCGCTATTCTATAGCTACAGGAGTATAATTTCTATCTTTATCTGTTGTCTGGTACTGTCTTTTTGCTAGCTAGGGTCATCTACTTTAAGTGCTGCCTGTCTTCCCAGTAGCCTTCTTGGTGTGTGAAGTGATGACTGCTCATCATTTGCAGATGATTGTTGACACATGAACCAGGATCAAGGGGCAGGGCAATTTGTGAATGTTAACACTGGCACTCAACTCTTTTCCCCCTTACTAGATCTGACTTTGCTAATAGATACTTTATTGAGGAAAAATGTATTTACTATGACCGTGATGTGTGGTTGTCCCTCCTAGCTATCTAAAGATGAATGAACTAACTAACTGTAAGTCCCTCTGGATAAGAGTGTCTTCTAAAGGACTAAAATGTAAAAATGTAAAAATGCCATTGAGCAGGCAGGAGCTTTAGCTGCTGTGTGATGGACGGTCCCAGGCCTCAGGGAGCACCTCCAACAACGAAGACAGTGTGTGTGTGTGTGTGTGTGTGTGTGTGTGTGTGTGTGTGTGTGTGTGTGTGTGTGTGTGTGTGTGTGTGTGTGTGTGTGTGTGTGTTTGTCTGGCAGGAGAGGCTGGCTAATGAACTGTTATTGCCTTCTGTTTGGATGCTTTATGGGAGAGGGGCAACACTTAAGGCTTGTCGGTCTTACAACACACACACACACACACTCTCTCTCTACAGGCAATCTCCTCCTTGCTTCGACACCAAGGTCTGCATGTACTGACACACCATGGACCAGACCGATTCAATGGGAGTGTGTGTGTGTGTGTGGTCTATGTATAGGTACAAAGCTGCAGCAGTTAGCTGGAAGTAGAAAACAACCGTTGTACCATGCCATGTGGAGAAGAGCCTTCAGATAAGTGCTCCTCTGGAGTGATGTGTATGTTCTGAGCCTCCCAGAGGGCTCTGGTCAGGAGTAGTGCACTATACAGGTAGCAGGGTGGCATCCGTTACAGGTCTGGTCAGAAGTAGTGCACTATACAGGTAGCAGGGTGGCATCCGTTACAGGTCTGGTCAGGAGTAGTGCACTATACAGGTAGCAGGGTGGCATCCGTTACAGGTCTGGTCAGGAGTAGTGCACTATACAGGCAGCAGGGTGGCATCCGTTACAGGTCTGGTCAGGAGTAGTGCACTATACAGGTAGCAGGGTGGCATCCGTTACAGGAATACCACATTAAATTTCACGTATGTTTTTGGAACACTGATCATGTTTTCACACATGTGGTTTCATGTTATCACATGTTGCTTTACACATTACACACATGCTGCTTTGCATGTTGTCACATGTTATCACATTAACTTCACATAACATCAGGTTATCACATTAACTTCACATAAAATCACGTTATCACATTAACGTCACATAAGATCACGTTATCACATTAACGACACATAAGATCACATGGGATCACATAAAGAAGTGTTTTGGGAACACTTCACGTGTGTTTTTTCTCCCTAAGGGATTTGGGATGTACCCATTGATAATGGTAGATGGTGCAAACAGCAGTGAGTGGCTCACTCTGAAAAAAACCCTCTTCGATTGGTGGCTGTCACAACAGCAGTGACACCAGTGGTCAGAATCAATGGAGGTGCAGTGTGTTAGTATGCTTGGGCTGTATCTACAATGGCACTAAAAGCACCTCATAGGGAATAGGGTACCATTTTAGACACATCCTTAGACTAGTTATAGTGGAAGGACGATTTACAGTTTTTTTTTATCCCCTTTTCTTGGTAATTACTATCTTGTCTCATCGCTACAACTCCCTTACAGGCTCGGGAGAGACGAAGGTCAAAAGCCATGCATCCTCCGAAACCCAACCCAGCTTCTTAACACAGCGCGTATCCAACCCGGAAGCCAGCCGCACCAATGTGCACCTGGCGACCTTGGTTAGCGTGCACTGCGCCCGGCATGCCACAGGAGTTGAGACAAGGACATCCCTACCGACCAAACCCTCCCTAACCCAGGCAATGCTAGGCCAATTGTGCATCGCCCCATGGACCTCCCGGTCGCGGCCGGCTGCGACAGAGCCTGGGCGCGAACCCAGAGTCTCTGGTGGCACAGCTAGCGCTGCGATGCAGTGCCCTAGCCCACTGCGCCACCCGGGAGGCCTGAGGCTTTACAGTTTGACTGATTAACCACAAGGTGAGGATGCTGACAATAGTGCCTCTAACCTGCTCTCAGGGACTGGTATTTGTGGCAGCGCATTTACAGTTAGGGCTAGTCATAGGCTTAGACAAGCACTTTGTGGGGAATACAAGCTAGTCTGAGGTTTCACCCCTCACCTGTTTCAGTGTGCCTCCATGTTGATTGTCCAAACATTTCTCACTATGTTTTTCACATGATGTGTTGAGAGTAAAAAAACTAAAACAAACATAACATTTGAAACCCTGAAATTGAGATAGATTTTTTTTGATGTTTTTTTCTCGCACATGAATTGAGTATTACTATATTCATGAAACAGTTTTCCATGTTTAATCCCTTATTCAGTCAATCTGGCATTCGCTTTCATCGTCATTAGATGATTCCGGTTTCTTCTGTGCAGATTCCTAGCCTTCATCCAAATCCACACATCCTCCGCATCTCTTCTATTGACCAACGGTATTGATTTCATGACTAAAATCTGGAGGATGGCAGAACGCCTGAAGCTTTCTTCCCTCTTCTTCTTGGGATATGTCCAATGGAAAATAATACTGCCACCACACGTTCTGCCTATGACTGTTTGTCTTCTCCAAGCATGAAATGGACATCATGTGTAGATAAAGATAAGTAACCATCTGTGCCTCTATTTGACTACCAATGGCTTGCTCTCAAAACCTCTTTTTTAATCACCTTCTATTACACTTTTTTACAATTGTTTACACACTAAAATTGGTCCATGAGGCACAACGACCCAAACCTGTAACTAATTTAGCAGAACCATACACCAAATCTGCAATACTACTGTTTTGCATTACACTCAGATTGGAATTCTATTACAAACATTTGACAAAACACAACACAGAAGTCTCTACCTTTGGCACAACCTTCACAACTAAAATATCTTGTGTGCAAATGAAAAGCAACACTGTTCAACAAGCTACGCTCAATTAGCAATTGATCATTTTCACTCTTCATATGTGCAAACACTGATTGCGCAAATGTTCACTTTACAATCAGACCTTTGGTATGGATAAAAAGGCCACAGGTGAGTACTCCTGTTCTTGGAGAACAATGGAAGAGAGAGTTGGAGGTAGAGGTAGAGGTATAGGTAGAAGTGGAGGTGGATGTGGGGGTAGAGGTAGAAGTGAAGTTGGATATGGGGTAGAGGTGGAGGTGGATATGGGGTAGAGGTGGAGGTGGAGGTAGAGGTATAGGTGAAGTTGGAGCTGGAGGTGGGGGTAGAGGTAGAAGTGGAGGTGGATGTGGGGTGGAGGTAGAAGTGGGGGTAGAGGTAGAAGTGGAGTTGGATGTGGGGGTAGAAGTAGAGAATGGGGTAGAGGTATAGGTGGAGGTGGAGCTGGAGGTGGGGTAGAGGTATAGGTGGAGCTGGAGGTGGGGGTAGAAGTGGGAGTAGAGGTAGAAGTGGAGGTGGATGTGGGGGTAGAAGTAGAGGTGGAGGTAGAGGTAGAGAATGGGGTAGAGGTATAGGTGGAGGTGGAGCTGGAGATGGTGGTAGAAGTAGAGGTGGAGGTGGAGGTAGAAGTAGAGGTGGAGGTAGAGAAGGGGGTAGAGGTAGAGGTGGATGTGGGGGTAGAAGTAGAGGTAGAGGTGGAGGTAGAGAAGGGGTAGAGGTATAGGTGGAGGTGGAGTTGGAGGTGGGGGTAGAGGTATAGGTGGAGGTAGAGAAGGGGGTAGAGGTATAGGTGGAGGTGGAGGTAGTGGTAGAGAAGGGGGTAGAGGTATAGGTGGAGGTAGAGAAGGGGGTATAGGTATAGGTGGAGGTGGAGGTAGAGAAGGGGGTAGAGGTATAGGTGGAGGTAGAGGTAGTGGTAGAGAAGGGGGTAGAGGTATAGGTGGAGGTGGAGGTCCTACTTTTGGACACACAGAGATCACGTCATTTCCGGTCACAACTTGCAGACTTGTTTACGTGTTGCTGTGCGTTTTGTTGCCAACCTATTTTGCTACCTGACAACTTTACGGTTTTAACTTTTTAATTACCATTTCTATTTTTGTTTTTTCCCTCAACATTTTCACTCCGGACGCTTTATCTGGGCATGGTTCGTCAGGACCTCCAACAGCCGAAGCTAAGTAGTAACATTAACATGATGCCTTCTAATTGCAGTCGCTGTACTCATAATATACAGGAGAACGATCGCCTTACGGCGAGGATAGCTGTGCTACAAGCCCAGCTTCAGACGCAATCGTTAGGCAAGGGTAATTTCAGTGTAGGAAAGGATGAAATAGCGTCTGTGCCACCAGTAAGTACAGAGAGTAGTATAAATCCCCTGGCACAGTCCCCGCAGCCGGACAACTTTCTCACGGTTTCTGGAAGGAAATGCTGTAGGAATGCTCAACCGGTGTCACTCATTCAGCCGACAGAAACTTTCAACCGGTTATCCCCATTAAGCAGAGTCGGAGTCAGAGGCCGAGCCTTCTCTTGTCTCTACTCCTCCCGTTACGGGGTCTGAGACGCCGAAGCTTCCCATCATTAGCTCTGACAAATTGAAAACTCTAGTCATTGGCGACTCCATTACCCGCAGTATTAGACTTAAAACGAATCATCCAGCGATCATACACTGTTTACCAGGGGGCAGGGCTACCGATGTTAAGGCTAATCTGAAGATGGTGCTGGCTAAAGCTAAAACTGGCGCTTGGAGATCTCTGACTGTTTCATCCTAACATCGTTGGTGCCGCCAGTTTTAGCTTTAGCCAGCACCATCTTCAGATTAGCCTTAATGTCGGTAGCCCTGCCCCCTGGTAAACAGTGTATGATCGCTGGATGATTCGTTTTAAGTCTTAGTATTAGACTTAAAACGAATCATCCAGCGATCATACACTGTTTACCAGGGGGCAGGGCTACCGACATTAAGGCTAATCTGAAGATGGTGCTGGCTAAAGCTAAAACTGGCGGGTAATGGAGTCGCCAATGACTAGAGTTTTCAATTTGTCAGAGCTTGGTGATCTCTGACTGTTTCATCCTAACATCGTTGGTGCCGCCAGAAGCCACATAGCTTCTGCGTGTAAATCAGCTAGAAAGATGTGTCGGCATCGAGTAATTGTCTCTGGCCCCCTCCCAGTTAGGGGGAGTGATGAGCTCTACAGCAGAGTCTCACAACTCAATCGCTGGTTGAAAACTGTTTTCTGTCCCTCCCAACATATAGAATTTGTAGATAATTGGCCCTCTTTCTAGGACTCACCCACAAACAGGACCAAGCCTGACCTGCTGAGGAGTGACGGACTCCATCCTAGCTGGAGGGGTGCTCTCATCTTATCGACCAACATAGACAGGGCTCTAACTCCTCTAGCTCCACAATGAAATAGGGTGCAGGCCAGGCAGCAGGCTGTTAGCCAGCCTGCCAGCATAGTGGAGTCTGCCACTAGCACAGTCAGTGTAGTCAGCTCAGCTATCACCATTGAGACCGTGTCTGTGCCTCGACCTAGGTTGGGCAAAACTAAACATGGCGGTGTTCGCCTTAGCAATCTCACTAGGATAAAGACCTCCTCCATTCCTGTCATTATTGAAAGAGATCATGATACCTCACATCTCAAAATAGGGCTACTTAATGTTAGATCCCTTACTTCAAACGCAATTATAGTCAATGAACTAATCACTGATCATAATCTTGATGTGATTGGCCTGACTGAAACATGGCTTAAGCCTGATGAATTTACTGTGTTAAATGAGGCCTCACCTCCTGGCTACACTAGTGACCATATCCCCCGTGCATCCCGCAAAGGCGGAGGTGTTGCTAACATTTACGATAGCAAATTCCAATTTACAAAAAAAATAATATGTTTTCCTCTTTGGAGCTTCTAGTCATGAAATCTATGCAGCCTACTCAATCACTTTTTATAGCTACTGTTTACAGGCCTCCTGGGCCATATACAGCGTTCCTCATTGAGTTCCCTGAATTCCTATCGGACCTTGTAGTCATAGCAGATAATATTCTAATCTTTGGTGACTTTAATATTCACATGTAAAAGTCCACAGACCCACTCCAAAAGGATTTCGGAGCCATCATCGACTCAGTGGGTTTTGTCCAACATGTCTCTGGACCCACTCACTGTCACAGTCATACTCTGGACCTAGTTTTGTCCCATGGAATAAATGTTGTGGAACTTAATGTTTTTCCTCATAATCCTGGACTATCGGACCACCATTTTATTACGTTTGCAATTGCAACAAATAACCTGCTCAGACCCCAACCAAGGAACATCAAAAGTCGTGCTATAAATTCACAGACAACACAAATATTCCTTGATGTCCTTCCAGATTCCCTCTGTCTACCCAAGGACACCAGAGGCGCAATACCCTAGATGCAGTTGCACCCCTAAAAACTAAAAACATTTCTCATAAGAAACTAGCTCCCTGGTACACAGAAAATACCCGAGCTCTGAAGCAAGCTTCCAGAAAATTGGAACGGAAATGGCGCCACACCAAACTGGAAGTCTTCCGACTAGCTTGGAAAGACAGTACCGTGCAGTACCGAAGAGCCCTTACTGTTGCTCGATCATCCTATTTTTCTAACTTAATTGAGGAAAATAAGAACAATCCAAAATTATTTTTTGATACTGTCGCAAAGCTAACTAAAAAGCAGCATTCCCCAAGAGAGGATGGCTTTCACTTTAGCAGTGATAAAATCATGAACTTCTTTGAGGAAAAGATCACGATTATTAGAAAGCAAATTACGGACTCCTCTTTAAATCTGCGTATTAAGAAACAAAGAGATCTTCTGTTGAATCTGACAATTAATCTTAATGGTTGTACAGTCGTCTCAAATAAAACTGTGAAGGACCTCGGCGTTACTCTGGACCCTGATCTCTCTTTTGAAGAACATATCAAGACCATTTCGAGGACAGCTTTTTTCCATCTACGTAACATTGCAAAAATCAGAAACTTTCTGTCCAAAAACGATGCAGAAAAATTAATCCATGCTTTTGTCACTTCTAGGTTAGACTACTGCAATGCTCTACTTTCCGGCTACCCGGATAAAGCACTAAATAAACTTCAGTTAGTGCTAAATACGGCTGCTAGAATCCTGACTAGAACCAACCAATTTGATCATATTACTCCAGTGCTAGCCTCCCTACACTGGCTTCCTGTCAAAGCAAGGGCTGATTTCAAGGTTTTACAGCTAACCTACAAAGCATTACATGGGCTTGCTCCTACCTATCTCTCTGATTTGGACCTGCCGTACATACCTACACGTACGCTACGGTCACAAGACGCAATTGTCCCTAGAATTTCTAAGCAAACAGCTGGAGGCAGGGCTTTCTCCTATAGAGCTCCATTTTTATGGAACGATCTGCCTACCCATGTCAGAGACGCAAACTCTGTCTCAACCTTTAAGTCTTTACTGAAGACTCATCTCTTCACTGGGTCATATGATTGAGTGTAGTCTGGCCCAGGAGTGGGAAGGTGAACGGAAAGGCTCTGGAGCAACGAACCGCCCTTGCTGTCTCTGCCTGGCCGGTTCCCCTCTTTCTACTGGGATTCTCTTCCTCTAACCCTATTACAGGGGCTGAGTCACTGGCCTACTGGGGCTCTCTCATACCGTCCCTGGGAGGGGTGCGTCACCTGAGTGGGTTGAGTCACTGATGTGAACATCCTGTCTGGTTTGGTGCCCCCCCTTGGGTTGTGCCGTGGCAGAGATCTTTGTGGGCTATACTCAGCCTTGTCTCAGGATGGTAAGTTGGTGGTTGAAGATATCCCTCTAGTGGTGTGGGCGCTGTGCTTGGGCAAAGTGGGTGGGGTTATATCCTTCCTGTTTGGCCCTGTCCGGGGGTGTCCTCGGATGGGGCCACAGTGTCTCCTGACCCCTCCTGTCTCAGCCTCCAGTATTTATGCTGCAGTAGTTTATGTGTCGGGGGGCTAGGGTCAGTTTGTTATATCTGGAGTACTTCTCCTGTCCTATTCGGTGTCCTGTGTGAATTTAAGTGTGCTCTCTCTAATTCTCTCTTTCTCTCTTTCTTTCTCTCTCTCGGAGGACCTGAGCCCTAGGACCATGCCTCAAGACTACCTGACATGATGACTCCTTGCTGTCCCCAGTCCACCTGGCCGAGCTGCTGCTCCAGTTTCAACTGTTCAGCCTTATTATTATTGGACCATGCTGGTCATTTATGAACATTTGAACATCTTGGCCATGTTCTGTTATAATCTCCGCCCGGCACAGCCAGAAGAGGACTGGCCACCCCACATAACCTGGTTCCTCTCTAGGTTTCTTCCTAGGTTTTGGCCTTTCTATGGAGTTTTTCCTAGCCACCGTGCTTCTACACCTGCATTGCTTGCTGTTTGGGGTTTTAGGCTGGGTTTCTGTACAGCACTTTGAGATATCAGCTGATGTACGAAGGGCTATATAAATACATTTGATTTGATTTGAGGTAGAGGTAGAGAAGGGGGTAGAGGTATAGGTGGAGGTGGAGGTAGTGGTAGAGAAGAGAAGAGGGTAGATGTATAGGTGGAGGTGGAGGTAGTGGTAGAGAAGTGGGTAGAGGTATAAGGGGAGGTGGAGGTGGAGGTAGTGGTAGAGAAGGGTGTAGAGGTATAGGTAGAGGTGGAGGTAGAGGTAGAGAAAGGGGTAGAGGTATAGGTGGAGGTGGAGGTAGTGGTAGAGAAGGGGGTAGAGGTATAGGTGGAGGTGGAGGTAGTGGTAGTGGTAGAGAAGGGGGTAGAGGTATAGGTGGAGGTGGAGCTGGAGGTGTGGGTAGAAGTAGAGGTAGAAGTGGAGGTGGGGGTAGTGGTAGAGGTGGAGGTGGATGTAGAGGTGGAGAAGGGGGTAGAGGTATAGGTGGAGATGGAGCTGGAGGTGGGGGTGGAAGTAGAGGTAGAAGTGGAGGTGGAGTTGGAGGAAGACCAAGAACAAGGAGTAATATCTGATGAAATGTGGGTGACTGTGGTGGTTTGACCTTGAGAGAGGCTGGACAGAGAGTGCTACCCAATCTGAGCCGCACCGTAGCATCCATCATCCGGACGTTCCAAAAAGAATAGGTATGTACTACAGACATTGGACCTCTCTACGACTTTTATTACTTGACAGTAGCACAAAATCAAGCACAGTAAAGACTGTAATCCCAATACATAAGGGGAAACAAAGTCAATGTTTCATGTAGTACTGTGTGTATGAAATTGGTAGCTATACTATTTTGTAACATGTTTGTCTTGTATACTGTATTACTGTAGTGTTTACTATACTGTATGCTATTTTGTTTTTGTGGAACTGAAAGATGACAACCACGTGGTGGTAGAATGCAGCTGTTTACAGACCAACAGGAGGCTGCCATTGTGCAAATGGTAGTAGAAAATAATGCCATAAGACTGCGGGAAATCCAACAACAGATGATTGAATACCCTGCCATCTTCCATAACATCAGAGTGAGCTTATCACAGCCCACATCCTTAAGAAACACAACCTTCGGATGAAGCAAATCTATGGAATTCTATTTCAAATAAATTTCCAAAGAGTGAAGGATAAACGGTCAGAATATGTATAAGTAAGTAGTGTACTATTTACTGCCATTTCAGAGAATCATGGAGTTGGATGCAAGTCCCATCTCCCAGGAACTCATACTCATAGATGAGGCTGGATTCAATTGGGTGAAGACGAGGAGGAGAGGAAGGAACATCATTGGTCAACGTGCCATCATTGAGGTACATGGCCAGCGCAGGGGAAATGTCACCATATGCGCAGCTATGAGCCACAATGGGGTCCTCCACCTCCATGCCACCTTTGGACCATACAACACTGCCCATCTCCTTCCTTTCCTGAACACTTTACATGACAATCTTTTTTCAGCCAGAGCAGAGAGGACCAGGTGATCCTGAGCAGCAGATGTATGTTCTGATTTGGGACAATGTGAGTTTCCATCGGGCTGCTCAGGTCTGTGGCCAGACCAAAACAAGAGACATGACTGATTTTATTTTCCCAATGGATTATTTGTTTCTTGACATGATTTATATTTCACAATTTTTTTTAAAATTCCTTACAATTGATCTAATATACAGTACAGTACAGTTTACTGTTTGCCATGTATTGAGTCATGTTGTGGTATAAAACAAACAATGTTAAATTTGTGTTTCTTTCTTGTTTGAGTAAACACAAACAGCATACAGTATAAGAACCAAATCTTAGTCTTTACACTGAAATAGGTTCTGATAGTAGTGTTATCACATTAATGTGATCTCGGTTGTCACTAAGTTATATTAATTTGACACAGTATTAAAGTAATTTCATCACTATGTTCCGTTTTCAGTTGATTTCTTATAGTACTAGTATAGTCTCCTGTTGCCGTGCCAACAGCTCTTCCTTTATGGGATGTTTGCTTGGCATTGAAGGATGCTTTGAGAACGAGCTCCATACAATTGTCACCGCCACTGCCAAAAACTACCAGTTCTTGTATTGCCAGCCAGCGCCTTTTATTAAAAATCTTTCATTACGTTTAGAACAGCAGGGGCGAAGGACAGCCTAGGGACTACTGTACGGCAAGCTATACCCACTCTCCCCATTATATAGAATACCATGACACAAGATAGATAATTAAATAGCCTGGGTTATATAATCGGTGGTGGTGCTACACAGCGTCAGAGAGAGAGAGTGCAGCGGGAACGATTTATATGCAGTACGGTCCAAAATGTCTGAGTTTGTTTTGGATGGGTTCCCACATAGCGTTACGTGACAGGCAAGAACGACCTCTCCATACATTTATACTCTCTTACTCTCCAGCTGCGATGGTTATTGGGCTCTCGTACTCTTTTATTGTCTGAATTTCACATGATTGATAAGTGTAATGAAAATGGGGAACGGTGGTAGTGCCAGTGGTGGTGGTGTATGGAGGGATGAAGGGATGGATGGATTGTGGGGTGGAGGGATGGAAGGATGGTGGGGTGGAGGGATGGAGGGATGATGGGGTGGAGGGATGGAGGGATGGTGGGGTGGAGGGATGGGGGTGGGGGGTGGAGGGATGGTGGGATGGTGGAGGGATGGAGGGATGGTGGGGTGGAGGGATGGAAGGATGGTGGGGTGGAGGGATGGTGGGGTGGAGGGATGGTGGGGTGGAGGGAAGGTGGGGTGTAGGGATGGGGGGTGGGGGGTGGAGGGATGGTGGGATGGTGGGATGGTGGGGTGGAGGGATGGAGGGATGGTGGGATGGTGGGGTGGAGGGATGGAGGGATGGTGGGGTGGAGGTATGGTGGGTTGGTGGGATGGTGGGGTGGAGGTATGGTGGATTGGTGGGATGGTTGGGTGGAGGTATGGTGGGTTGGTGGGTTGGTGGGGTGGAGGGATGGTGGGGTGGAGGTATGGTGGGTTGGTGGGTTGGTGGGATGGTGGAGTGGAGGGATGGTGGGATGGAGGGATGGTGGGGTGGCGGGATGGGGTCTTGGGGGGGTGGAGGGTTGGTGGATTGGTGGGATGGTTGGGTGGAGGTATGGTGGATTGGTGGGTTGGTGGGATAGTGGGTGGAGGTATGGTGGGGTAGAGGGATGGTGGGTTGGTGGGATGGTGGAGTGGAGGTATGGTGGGGTAGAGGGATGGTGGGGTGGAGGTATGGTGGGTTGGTGGGATGGTGGAGTGGAGGTATGGTGGGGTAGAGGGATGGTGGGTTGGTGGGATGGTGGAGTGGAGGTATGGTGGGGTAGAGGTATGGTGGGTTGGTGGGATGGTGGAGTGGAGGTATGGTGGGGTAGAGGGATGGTGGGGTGGAGGTATGGTGGGTTGGTGGGATGGTGGAGTGGAGGTATGGTGGGGTAGAGGGATGGTGGGGTAGAGGGATGGTGGGTTGGTGGGATGGTGGAGTGGAGGTATGGTGGGGTGGAGGCATGGTGGGGTAGAGGGATGGTGGGTTGGTGGGATGGTGGAGTGGAGGGATGGTGGGATGGAGGGATGGTGGGGTGGAGGGATGGGGTCTTGGGGGGGTGGAGGGATGGAGGGATGGTGGGGTGGAGGTATGGTGGGTTGGTGGGATGGTGGGGTGGAGGTATGGTGGATTGGTGGGATGGTTGGGTGGAGGTATGGTGGATTGGTGGGTTGGTGGGATGGTGGGTGGAGGTATGGTGGGGTAGAGGGATGGTGGGTTGGTGGGATGGTGGAGTGGAGGTATGGTGGGGTAGAGGGATGGTGGAGTGGAGGTATGGTGGGGTAGAGGGATGGTGGGGTGGAGGGATGGTGGGGTGGAGGTATGGTGGGTTGGTGGGGTGGAGGCATGGTGGGGTAGAGGGATGGTGGGGTGGAGGTATGGTGGGTTGGTGGGATGGTGGAGTGGAGGTATGGTGGGGTAGAGGGATGGTGGGGTGGAGGTATGGTGGGTTGGTGGGATGGTGGAGTGGAGGTATGGTGGGGTAGAGGGATGGTGGGGTGGAGGGATGGTGGGGTGGAGGTATGGTGGGTTGGTGGGGTGGAGGCATGGTGGGGTAGAGGGATGGTGGGTTGGTGGGATGGTGGAGTGGAGGGATGGTGGGGTGGAGGGATGGTGGGGTGGAGGGATGGTGGGGTGGTGGGGTGGAGACATGGTGGGGTAGAGGGATGGTGGGGTGGAGGGATGGGGGGATGGGGGGGTGGAGGGATGGTGGGGTGGAGGTATGGTGGGTTGGTGGGATGGAGGTATGGTGGATTGGTGGGATGGTTGGGTGGAGGTATGGTGGATTGGTGGGTTGGTGGGATAGTGGGTGGAGGTATGGTGGGTTGGTGGGTTGGAGGTATGGTGGGGTAGAGGGATGGGGGTGGGGGGGTGGAGGGATGGTGGGATGGTGGGGTGGAGGGATGGAGGGATGGAGGGATGGTGGGGTGGAGGGATGGTGGGGTGGAGGGGTGGAGGGATGGTGGGATGGTGGGGTGGAGGGATGGAGGGATGGTGGGGTGGAGGTATGGTGGGATGGTGGGGTGGAGGTATGGTGGATTGGTGGGATGGTTGGGTGGAGGTATGGTGGATTGGTGGGTTGGAGGGATGGTGGGGTGGAGGGATGGGGGGGTGGAGGGATGGTGGGATGGTGGGGTGGAGGGATGGAGGGATGGTGGGGTGGAGGTATGGTGTGTTGGTGCGATAGTGCGTGGAGGTATTGTGGGTTGGTGGGTTGGTGGGGTGGAGGTATGGTGGGGTAGAGGGATGGTGGGTTGGTGGGATGGTGGAGTGGAGGTATGGTGGGGTAGAGGGATGGTGGGGTGGAGGTATGGTGGGTTGGTGGGATGGTGGAGTGGAGGTATGGTGGGGTAGAGGGATGGTGGGGTGGAGGTATGGTGGGTTGGTGGGTTGGTGGGGTGGAGGTATGGTGGGGTGGAGGTATGGTGGGTTGGTGGGGTTGGTGGGATGGTGGAGTGGAGGTATGGTGGGTTGGTGGGATGGTGGAGTGGAGGTATGGTGGGTTGGTGGGATGGTGGAGTGGAGGTATGGTGGGGTAGAGGGATGTTGGGTTGGTGGGATGGTGGAGTGGAGGTATGGTGGGATGGTGGAGTGGAGGTATGGTGGGGTAGAGGGATGGTGGGGTGGAGGTATGGTGGGGTGGAGGTATGGTGGGTTGGTGGGATGGTGGAGTGGAGGTATGGTGGGTTGGTGGGTTGGTGGGATGGTGGAGTGGAGGTATGGTGGGGTAGAGGGATGGTGGGGTGGAGGTATGGTGGGGTGGAGGTATGGTGGGTTGGTGGGATGGTGGAGTGGAGGTATGGTGGGTTGGTGGGTTGGTGGGATGGTGGGGTAGAGGTATGGTGGGTTGGTGGGATGGTGGAGTGGAGGTATGGTGGGTTGGTGGGATGGTGGGGTAGAGATATGGTGGGTTGGTGGGATGGTGGAGTGGAGGTATGGTGGGGTAGAGGTATGGTGGGGTAGAGGTATGGTGGGGGTAGAGGGATGGTGGGGTAGAGGTTGGTGGGTTGGTGGGATGGTGGGGTAGAGGGATGGTGGGTTGGTGGGATGGTGGGGTAGAGGGATGGTGGGTTGGTGGGATGGTGGGGTAGAGGGATGGTGGGTTGGTGGGATGGTGGGTTGGTGGGATGGTAGAGTGGAGGTATGGTGGGTTGGTGGGATGGTGGGGTAGAGGTATGGTGGGTTGGTGGGATGGTGGGGTAGAGGGATGGTGGGTTGGTGGGATGGTGGGGAAGAGGTATGGTGGGTTGGTGGGGTAGAGGTATGGTGGGTTGGTGGGATGGTGGGGTAGAGGGATGGTGGGATGGTGGGGTAGAGGTATGGTGGGTTGGTGGGATGCTTATCACTGTAATTCAATAAAACGGTGTCATTCAGTGAATGTTATTTCATTATTCCCTGTGAGCAGATAATGTGGGGCCCATCTGGAAGAGATGGGAGAGATTTCTCTTAGGCTTAATTTGGAGACTCCTTCATATCATCATCTTCATATTCCCTTCGCACTAGGATGTCATTACAGCCTTGTGGTAATATGGAGCATAATGGCCAGTAACAGGCTACTCAATATTGCATTAGGTTTGTCATTCTGCATGTTACACATATTATCCCTGAGTGGGAGAAGACAGCAAGAAATAAATAGAACAATATGTATGTCTCTCTATAGCATTTGAAATAATGTTGTAGAATTGGACTGTGTTTCTAATGGTACCCAATTGGCCCTGGTAAAAAAGTAGTGCACTACATAGGCAATAGGGTGCAATTTAGGATGCAAAAACAGTAGTAGCAATGGAACTGGCAGGCACAACATAACTTCCCTCCACTTGTTCCCTCCTGTGACTGAGACTGAATAACAACTTTGGTCCATTCTGAGGTAGTCAGTCACCACTCCACTAATTGCAAACCTGATTAGTATTTTAGTGGTGCCTCAGAGATTAGCATAACCATTAAGACATTAAAAGGTTTCCCCCTAGAAAACAATAAACAAAACATGGCAACCGGAAAAAAGTCTGACCGTTATCTTTGTTTTGCATTAGTAAGAGATGGACTGTCTCAGTCTAAATGAAATCTGGTGCTGCTACTTATTAGATATCAGCAATTACACGACTGGAAAGTCATTGGTCTCCATTTCAATGTGCACAAGGAAATGTAAAGTATGCAGATAGTGTTACGGCTGAGGATAGGCATGTGCTGCTCTGTTGGTAAAGATGCTGATTGTTTGTGGTGACATCCATCATGCATGCTGCTCTTACAAAGATCAGAGGTCAACACACACAAATAAACATGCTGCTCTTACAAAGATCAGAGGTCAACACACACACATAAACATGCTGCTCTTACAAAGATCAGAGGTCAACACACACACATAAACATGCTGCTCTTACAAAGATCAGAGGTCAACACACACAAATAAACATGCTGCTCTTACAAAGATCAGAGGTCAACACACACACATAAACATGCTGCTCTTACAAAGATCAGAGGTCAACACACACATATAAACATGCTGCTCTTACAAAGATCAGAGGTCAACACACACATATAAACATGCTGCTCTTACAAAGATCAGAGGTCAACACACACATATAAACATGCTGCTCTTACAAAGATCAGAGGTCAACACACACATATAAACATGCTGCTCTTACAAAGATCAGAGGTCAACACACACAATTAACGCACGTGCACACCTGCAGCCCAACGCACGCTTCTAAGTACACATGCACCATTACCCCATAGAGCTGAATTTGAACCTAACATCTGCATATAAGGCCCACAGAATCCCTGGGTTGTGAACATAAATATTCAAAATGCCTCAACATGCTAAACAATCTCCAACGCTTCCCTGTTGTGTTACATATTCTCATTGAATAAATTAACCCATCTGATATTTACCAGAAGGCCAGTCCTTTGCGACTGGCGTCGACCCGGTCAACATAAAAATGATGTATCTACACTACGTGACCAAAAGTATGTGGATACCTGCTCGTCGAACATCTCATTCCAAATTCAGAAGCATTTTATTTGTCATTTTATTTTATATTTCACCTTTATTTAACCAGGGAGGCCAGTAGAGAACACCTTTATTTAACCAGGGAGGCCAGTTGGGAACACCTTTATTTAACCAGGGAGGCCAGTTGAGAACACCTTTATTTAACCAGGGAGGCCAGTTGAGAACACCTTTATTTAACCAGGTAGGCCAGTTGAGAACAAGTTCTCATTTACAACTGCGACCTGGCCAAGATAAAGCAAAGCAGTGCGACAAAAACAACACAGTTACACATAGGATAAACAAACAAACAGTCAATAACAAAATAGAAAAATCTATATGCAGTGTGTGAAAATGTAGTAAGTTTAGGGAGGTAAGGCAATAATTACAATTTAGCATTAACACTGGAGTGATAGATGTGCAGATGATGATGTGCAAGTAGAGATACTGGGGTGCAAAATAGCAAAGAATAAATAACAATATGGAAATGAGGTAGTTGGGTGGGCTATTTACAGATGGGCTATGTACAGGTGCAATGATCAGTAAACTGCTCTGACAGCTGATGCTCAAAATTAGTGAGGGAGATATGAGTCTCCAGCTTCAGTGATTTTTGCAACTCGTTCCAGTCATTGGCAGCAGAGAACTGAAAGGAAAGGTGGCCAAAGCAGGAGTTGGCTTGGGGATGACCAGTGAAATATACCTGCTGGGGCGCGTGCTACAGGTGGGTGTTGCTATGGTGACCAGAGAGCTGAGCTAAGGCGGGGCATTACCTAGCAAAGACTTATAGATGACCTGGAGCCAGTGGGTTTGGCAACGAATATGAAGCGAGTGCCAGCCAATGTGAATATACAGGTCGCAGTGGTGGGTAGTATATGGGGCTTTGGTGACAAAACGGATAGCACTGTGATAAACTACATCCAATTTGCTGAGTAGAGTGTTGGAGGCTATTTTGTAAATGACATCGCCGAAGTCAAGGATCGGTAGGATAGTCAGTTTTACGAGGGTATGTTTAGCAGCATAAGTGAAGGATGCTTTGTTGCAATTCTTGATCTAGATTTTGGATTGGAGATGTGAGTCTGGAAGGAGAGTTTACAGCCTAACCAGACACCTAGGTTTTTGTAGTTGTCCACATGTTCTAAGTCAGAACCATCCAGAGTAGTGATGCTAGTCGGGCGGGCGGGTGCGGGCAGCGATCGATTTAAGAGCAGTTGGTGGCCAAGGAATGAGTGTTATATGGCATTGAAGCTCGTCTGGAGGTTTGTTAACACAGTGTCCAAAGAAGGGTCAGAAGTATACAGAATGGTGTCATCTGCGCAGACATAGATTAGAGAATCACCAGTAGCATGAGCGACATCATTGATATATACAGATAAAAGACTCGGCCCGAGAATTGAACCCTGTGGCCCCCCCATAGAGACTGCCAGAGGTCCGGACAGCAGGCCCTCCGATTTGACACACTGAACTCTATCTGAGAAGTAGTTGGTGAACCAGGCGAGGCAGTCATTTGAGAAACCAAGGCTGTTGAGTCTGCCGATAAGAATGTGGTGATTGACAGAGTCGAAAGCCTTGGCCAGGTCGATGAAGACGGCTGCACAGTACTGTCTTTTATTGATGGCGGTTAGGATATCGTTTAGGACCTTGAGCGTGACTGAGGTGCACCCATGACCAGCTCGGAAACCAGATTGCATAGCGGATAAGGTACGGTGGGATTCAAAATGGTCGATGATCTGTTTGTTAACTAGGCTTTCGAGGACTTTAGAAAGGCAGGGCAGGATGGATATAGGTCTGTAACAGTTTGGGTCTAGGGTGTCTCCCCCATTGAAAAGGGGGATGACTGCCGCAGCTTTCCAATCTTTAGGGATCTCAGACGATACAAAAGAGAGGTTGAACAGGCTAGTAATAGGGGTTGCAACAATTGCAGAGGATAATTTTAGAAAGAGAGGGTCCAGATAGTCTCGCCCAGCTGGTTTGTAGGGGTCCAGATTTTGCAGCTCTTCAGAACATCAGATATCTGGATTTGGGTGAAGGAGAAGCCACAAGAGCATTAGTGTGGTCGGGAATAATGTTGGCACTTAGGCCTGGCTCGCAGTCGACGTTCCAATTCATCCCAAAGGTGTTCGATGGGGTTGAGGACACAGCTCTGTGCAGGCCAGCCAAGTTCTCCCACACCGATCTCGACAAACCATTTCTGTATGGACTTTGCTTTGTGCACTGGGGCATTGTCATCGTCTAGAATGGCATTGTATGCTGTAGCATTTCACTGAGGGAACTAAGGGGCTTAGCCCGAACCATAAAAAACAACACCAGAACATTATTCCTCATCCACCAAACTTTACAGTTGGTGGATGCATTGGGGCAGGTAGCGTTCTCCTGGCATCTGCCAAGCCCAGATTTGTCCATCAGACTGCCAAATGGTGAAGCGTGATTCATCACTCCAGAGAAGGCTTTTACACTGCTCCAGAGTCCAATGGCGGCGAGCTTTACACCACTCCAGCTGACACTTGGCATTGTGCTTGGCACTTCGTGGATGAGCCATTGTTGCTGCTAGACATTTCCACAACACTTACAGTAAACCGGGGTATCTCTCGCAGGGCATACATTTTACAAACTAACTTGTCGGAAAGGTGGCATCCTATGACAGTGCCACGTTGAAAGTCACTGAGCTCTTCAGTAAGGCCATTCTACTGCTAATGTTTGTCTATGGAGAGTGCATGGTTGTGTGCTTGATTCTATACACCTGTCAGCAAAGGGTGTGGCTGAAATATCTGAATCCACTCATTTGAAATGGTGTCCACATATTTTTGTATACAGCATATAGTGTTACTATGCAAGAGATTTTGTTGTAGGTAGAATGCATCGGAGTAGGATTCTCTTGCATTGACAGGCACTACTCAGGCCCGTACTCTACAGACTGGTGCGCCATAACCAATCAGAGCAGCACTAGTCCTATATACAAATAGACCATTGCCATATATGGATCTGTGCTGTTCACTTTGAACTGGACTGTTTTTACAGCATGAGCAGTTGTGAGTAGATGAGCTTGTTTTGAGATCAAAGTGAGGGCTACATGTAGCGACATGTACACATTTGTACATCTGTTCATATCCTTTGCTAGTTAGTGAGTTTTTGCCCAGTTATAGATCATTTGTAGTCAACAATGGGGAATAATTGCTTCCTACAAGAGCACTCCTGGGGCAGGCTGTGGCAGGCTGTGCACAGTGCACGATGACATGGTTGCCAGGTGTACGGTGTTTCCTCTAACACATTGGTGCAGCTGTCTTCCGGGTTAAGTGGGCATTGTGTCAAGAAGAAGTGCGGATTGGTAGGGTTGTGTTTCGGAGGATGCACGCCTCTCCCAAGTCCATACGGGAGTTGCAGTGATGAGACAAGACTAACTACCAATTGGATATCACAAAATTGGGGAGAAAAGGGGCAAAAAAACTAAACAAAAAAACAACACAACATTTTCAGTCCCCTGCTTGTCTGAAGGACAAGTGGATAAACAGGTTAATGTCCACCCCTGCATGTTTTTTCTAAAGTCTCATGGAATCTAGGATGACATTGAACACCACACATTGGCTGCTACTGTAGGCTGAATGATAGAACAGCTATTTCCATGTTAAAATGTTATGGGATGCATTTTCTCCATTGTTTTTGGCTGGTACTGTAGGCCACTCTGGTAGGTCTACATTATGATCAAATAGCCACAGTAGCCTACTTGACCACCGTTAAAACTGTGACTTAAAGTGTGTACAGCCTCAGTGTTCACCGTAAACACGCGCCAGAAGTTGCACAGAATTTTCACAACATTCCAGTTTGCTCAGTGGCAACATTTTTTGGAGGGAACATTGATCAACAGCAGTGTCGGTTAGAGAGATACATTTTTGTGGTCTACTATCTCTGAGAGAACATTGATTAACAGCAGTG
Source organism: Oncorhynchus kisutch (assembly GCF_002021735.2). NCBI lineage: Eukaryota > Metazoa > Chordata > Actinopteri > Salmoniformes > Salmonidae > Oncorhynchus > Oncorhynchus kisutch. The sequence goes on from NC_034190.2 coordinate 13,481,875, forward strand.
TTAGTTAAAGACAAACAGTTAAGTGGTCTACTATCTCTATTTCACAAAACAAGCTGAAAAGCACTTTTTGAGAAGCATAATATTCAAAATGGCACCAAGTAGAAGCAGAAAAACAACAGTTAATAATGTTGTGAGAGATTATTCTGTCATTGTATTTGTCAAGCTTGAAACCATGTAGAGATTGCTCTGGGCAGCAAATCTATATATTTTTAAAGCTAGGATCGCTTCGATCCAATCCCCGAAAAAGAATTGCAAAGGAAATGACACAGATACAAAGAAAGAGAGAGAGGGAGAGAGAGAGAGAGAGAGAGAGAGAGAGAGAGAGAGAGAGAGAGAGAGAGAGAGAGAGAGAGAGAGAGAGAGAGAGAGAGAGAGAGAGAGAGAGAGAGAGAGAGAGAGAGAGAGAGAGAGAGAGAGAGAAAATAAAATGAATGGTCTCACTGCAGCACCTGCCAAAGAATCTGTGCACTTCCCAGCTGTGACCAGGGCAACCCTTTACCCTCTCCTTTGGGGAGGCATGTGATACACCCCAGGGACCCAGACACTAAGACAAACACACACACACACAGTTATTCATGCAGAAAGAGAACAAGACACACCCCCAGTCCTCCACAGTTTACACGCACATGCCCTCCCCCAGACAGAGAGTACACAAGGAGCAGGGGGTGTCTCTGACTTTCCTGTCAAGGAATTACACAGGCTTTAATGTAATTAGAGGAGGACTGACATGTGCAGACGTTCTGATTCTGACTCTGTGGTCACTCCTGGAGAAAGAAAGCAGTGTTCACAATGCATTTGGCAAATCTCTAATGACTACAATCCACCCCTCCTCTCCCACATAATCCTTTCATTTCAGTCCACTCAAGGGATGGAGCGATGGTGGGAGGGTTGTTTGGTGTGGAGGGAGGGAGAGAGGAAGTGCTCTTGCATGTGTGAGGTGAATCAACATTAAAACATCATAAAGCCTCTGTTGTCAACAGTGTTGATTGACAGGTGGTTTGATCAGGTTCAAGGGTCAAAGTGCAGATGTCATTAGTCAGAACACATATAGTTGAAGTCGGAAGTTTACATACACTTAGGTTGGAGTCATTAAAACTCATTTTTCAACCACTCCACAAATTTCTTGTCAACAAACTATAGTTTTGGAGCTTCGGTTAGGACATCTAATTTTTCCAACAATTGTTTACAGACAAATTATTTCACTTATAATTTACTGAAGTCTACATAATTTTAAAAGTCTACATACACTAAGTTGACTGTGCCTTTAAACAGCTTGGAAAATTCCAGAAAATTATGTCATGGCTTTAGAAGCTTCTGATAGTCCAATTGACATCATTTGAGTCAATTGGAGGTGTATCTGTGGATGTATTCCAAGGCCTACCTTTAAACTCAGTGCCTCTTTGCTTGACATGGGAAAATCAAAAGAAATGAGCCAAGACCTTTGTAGACCTCCACAAGTCTGGTTCATCCTTGGGAGCAATTTCCAAATGCCTGAAGGTACCACATTCACTTGTACAAACAATAGTACGCAACTATATACACCATGGGACCACGCAGCCGTCATACCGCTCAGGAAGGAGACGCGTCTCCTAGAGATTAAAGTACTTTGGTGCAAAAGTGCAAATCAATCCCAGAACAACAGCAAAGGACCTTGTGAAGATGCTGGAGGAAACACATACAAAAGTATCTATATCCATAGTAAAACGAGCCCTATATCGACTTAACTTGAAAGGCCGCTCAGCAAGGAAGAAGCCACTGCTCCAAAACCGCCATAAAAAAAGAGACTACGGTTTGCAGCTGCACATGGGGACAAAGAGCGTACTTTTGGGTGAAATGTTCTCTGGTCTGATGAAACAAATATAGAACTGTTTGGTTATAATGACCATAGTTATGTTTTAGAGGAAAAATGGGGAGCCTTGCAAGCCGAAGAACATCATACTAACCGTGAAGCACGTGGGTGGCAGCATCATGTTGTGGGGGTGGTTTGCTGCAGGAGGGACTGGTAAACTTCACAAAATCGAAGGCTTCACGAGGAAGGAAAATCTCAAGACATCAGTCAGGAAGTTTAAAGCTTGGTCGCAAATGTGTCTTCCAAATGGACAAGGACCCCAAGCATGCTTCCAAAGTTGTGGCAAAATGGCTTAAGGACAACAAAGTCAAGGTATTGGAGTGGCCATCACAAAGCCCTGACCTCAACCCTATAGAACATTTGAGGGCAGAACTGAAACAGCGCTTGCGAGCAAGGAGGCCTACAAACCTGACTCGGTTACACCAGCTCTGTCAGGAGGAATGGGCCAAAATGGGCCAACTTATTGTGGGAAGCTTGTGGAAGGCTACCAGAAACGTTTGACCCAAGTTCAACAATTTAAAGGCAATGCTATCAACTACTAATTGAGTGTATGTACACTTCTGACCCACTGGAAATGTGATGAAAGAAATAAAAGCTGAAATAAATCAATCATTCTCTCTATTATTATTCTGACATTTCACATTCTTAAAATATAATGGTGATCCTAACTGACATAAGACATGGAATTTTTAAAAGGATTAAAAGTCAGAAATTGTGAAAAACTGAGTTTAAATGTATTTGGCTAAGGTTTATGTAAACTTCCGACTTCAACTGTATGAAACCCTCATTAGAATTCCCTGCCACGACAGCGGAATTTTCTAGATAATTTCCCCTCACGTGCAACAGCATGCAGGACATGCACATCCCCTGGGCAGCCAGGTGCAATAATAAGCAGAGAAATACAGCCCCAGAGGTGAAGTCAACCCTAGGTACAGATCTAGGAGCAGCTTCCCCTCCCTAACCTTAATCATTAGTGGGGGGAAATGCAAAACTGACCCAATATGGGCAGGTAGTCAGACAAAGTTCAACCTATAGACAAGAGGTAAATTGTGATTAATACCAACCCAAGCTACCTATCTACAAACAGTGCCTTAGGAAAGTATTCAGACCCCTTGACTTTTTCCACATTCTGTTACATTACAGCCTTATTTTAAAATGGATTAAATAAAATTTAAAATTGCACATTTATAAAAAATTCAAAACAGAAATACCTTATTTACATACAGTGGGAAGAACAAGTATTTGATACACTGCCGATTTTGCAGGTTTTCCTACTTACAAGGCATGTAGAGGTCTGTAATTTCTATCATAGGTACACTTTAACTGTGAGAGACGGAATCTAAAACAAAAATCCAGAAAATCACATTGTATGATTTTTAAGTAATTAATTTGCATTTTATTGCATGACATAAGTATTTGATACATCAGAAAAGCAGAACTTAATATTTGGTACAGAAACCTCTGTGTACAATTACAGAGATCATACGTTTCCTGTAGTTCTTGACCAGGTTTGCACACACTGTAGCAGGGATTTTGGCCCACTCCTCCATACAGACCTTCTCCAGATCCTTCAGGTTTCGGGGCTGTCGCTGGGCAATATGGACTTTCAGCTCCCTCCAAAGATTTTCTATTGGGTTCAGGTCTGGAGACTGGCTAGGCCACTCCAGGACCTTGAGATGCTTCTTACGGAGCCACTCCTTAGTTGCCCTAGCTGTGTGTTTCAGGTCGTTGTCATGCTGGAAGACCCAGCCACGACCCATCTTCAATGCTCTTACTGAGGGAAGGAGGTTGTTGGCCAATATCTCGCGATACATGGCCCCATCCATCCTCCCCTCAATACAGTGCAGTCATCCTGTCCCCTTTTCAGAAAAGCATCCCCAAAGAATGATGTTTCCACCTCCTTGCTTCACGGTTGGGATGGTGTTCTTGGGGTTGTACTCATCCTTCTTCTTCCTCCAAACACGGCGAGTGGAGTTTAGACCAAAAAGCTCTATTTTTTTCTAATCAGACCACATGACCTTCTCCCATTCCTCCTCTGGATCATCCAGATGGTCATTGGCAAACTTCAGACGGGCCTGGACATGCACTGGCTTGAGCAGGGGGACCTTGCGTGCGCTGCTGGATTTTAATCCATGACGGCATAGTGTGTTACTAATGGTTTTCTTTGAGACTGTGGTCACAACTCTCTTCAGGTTATTGACCAGGTCCTGCCATGTAGTTCTAGGCTGATCCCTCACCTTCCTCATAATCATTGATGCCCCACGAGGTGAGATCTTGCATGGAGCCCCAGACCGAGGGTGATTGACCGCCATCTTGAACTTCTTCCATTTTCTAATAATTGCGCCAACAGTTGTTGCCTTCTCACCAAGCTACTTGCCTATTGTCCTGTAGCTCATCCCAGCCTTGTGCAGGTCTACAATTTTATCCCTGATGTCCTTACACAGCTCTCAGGCCTTGGCCATTGTGGAGAGGTAGGAGTCTGTTTGATTGAGTGTGTGGACAGGTGTCTTTTATACAGGTAACGAGTTCAAACAAGTGCAGTTAATACAGGTAATGAGTGGAGAACAGGAGGGCTTCTTAAAGAAAAATTAACAGGTCTGTGAGAGCCGGAATTCTTAGTGGTTGGTAGGTGATCAAATACTTATGTCATGCAATAAAATGCTAAATAATTACTTAAAAATCATACAATGTGATTTTCTGGATTTTTGTTTTAGATTCCGCCTCTCACAGTTGAAATGTACCTATGATATAAATTACAGACCTCTACATGCTTTGTAAGTTGGAAAACCTGCAAAATCAGCAGTGTATCAAATATTTGTTCTCCCCACTGTAAGTATTCAGACCCTTTGCTATGAGACTTGAAATTGAGTTCAAGTGCATCCTGTTTTCATTTATCATCCTAGAAAAGGTATATTGATTGGACATGATTTGGAAAGGCACACACTTGTCTTTATAAGGTCCCACAGTTGACAGTGCATGTCAGAGCAAGAACCAAGCTATGTGGTCGAAGGAATTGTCCGTAGAGCTCCGAGGCAGGATTGTGTCAAGGCACAGATCTGGGGAAGTGTACCAAAACATTTCTGCAGCATTGAATGTCCCCAAGAACACAGTGATCTCCAACATTCTTAATGAAAGAAGTTTGGAACCACCAAAACTCTGAAGAAGGGCCTTGGTCTGGGAGTTGACCAATGTCATGACTTCCTCCGAAGTCGGTCCCTCTCCTTGTTCGGGCGGCGTTCGGCGGTCGACGTCACCAGCCTTCTAGCCATCGCCGATCCACTTTTTATTTTCAAATCAAATCAAATGTATTTATATAGCCCTTCGTACATCAGCTGATATCTCAAAGTGCTGTACAGAAACCCAGCCTAAAACCCCAAACAGCAAGCAATGCAGGTGTAGAAGCATTTTCCTTTTGTTTTGTCTTTGTCTTACACACCTGGTTTCAATTCCCCAATTACTTGCTCATTATTTAACCCTCTGTTCCCCCATGTTTGTTTGTGAGTGATTGTTTTTATGTAATATGGTGTGTTTATGTGGGCTCGCTTATTTTTGTATTGTATTTGTCTATCTTGAGTAAAATATGTTTATTTACTCATATCTGCTGTCCTGCGTCTGACTCCTCTACACCAGCTACACAGAGACGACATTACAACCAAAAACCCGATGGGGATTTTGACAGAGCTCTAGAGTTCCTCTGTGGGGGTGGGAGAATCTTCCAGAAGGACAACCATCTCTGCAGCACTCCACCAATCAGGCCTTATAGTAGAGTGGTCAGACAGAAGCCACTCCTCAGTAAAAGACACATGACAGCCCGCTTGGAGTTTGCCAAAAGGCACCTACAGACTCTCAGACCATGAGAAACAAGATTCTATGCTTTGACAAAACCAAGATTGAACTCTTTGGCCTGAATACCATAATGCTTATGTCTGGAGGAAACCTGGCACCATCCCTATGGTGAAACATGGTGCTGGCAGCATCAGGCTGTGGGGATGTTTTTCAGAGGCAGGGACTGGGAGACTAGTCAGGGTTGAGGCAAAGATGAATGTAGCAAAGTACAGAGAGATCCTTGATGAAAACCTGCTCCTGAGTGCTCAGGACCTCAGACTAGGAGAAGGTTCACCTTCCAACAGGACAAAGACTCTAAGCACACAGCCAAGACAACACAGGAGTGGCTTCAGGACAAGTCTCTGAATGTCCTTGAGTGGCCAAGCTAAAGCCCAGACTTGAACCTGTTCAAACATCTCTGGAGAAAACTAAAAATAGCTGTGCTTGAGAGGATCTGCAGAGAAGAATGGAATAAACTCCCAAATAAAGGTGTGCCAAGCTTGTAGCATCATACCCACGAAGACTCAATGCTATAATCGCTGCCAAAGGTGCTTCAACAAAGTACTGAGTAAAGGGTCTAAATTCTTATGTAAATGTGAAATTTCAGATTTTATATTGAATAAAATAGCAAACATTTCTAAAAACTTGTTTTTGTTTTGTCATTATCGGGTATTGTGTGTAGATTTATGAGATCATAAAAAATATATAAATGCATATTTGAATGATGCTGTAATTTAACAAAATGTGGAAAATTCAAGGGGTCTGAATACTTTCCGAAGGCACTGTATCTATTATAGGCCTTGATGAAATCTAGGTTGTATCTTTTCTAAATTTGTGCTTACAACTGAGAAAAAGAGATCTGTTTGGTCCCTCTACATTGAAACCAGCTTAGCAGAGTAAACATTCAATGTGTTAACTTATTGCGTAAATGGCTGGGGCAGCGATCGATGGAAGCTTTTGAAACACATGATCACAAGCCAGAGCCGACAACAGCAAGGCAAACAGTTTGGAGAGCAGTGCGGAAACCCGAGACAAACTTACCTCTCTGTCTGTCTCTCAGCTCAGTTTCCACCTCATTTTGTGGACAGTGTCTCTTGAGAGCCAGATCTGACTATGGTGGCCTTTTTCAATAGGAAGGCTATGCTCACTGAGTCTGTACATAGTCAAAGATTTACATAATTTGGGGTCAGTCCCAGTGGTCAGGTATGCTGCCGCTGTGTACTCTCTGTTTTGGGCCAAATAGCATTCTAGTTTGCTGTTTTTTGTCATTTCTTTCCAATGTGTCAAGTTATTGTCTTTTTTGTTTCCTCATGATTTGGTTGGGTCTAACTGTGCTGCTGTCCTAGGGCTCTGTGGGTTCTGTTTGTGAACAGAGCCCCAGGACCAGCTCTGCCTTGAAGGCCCTTCTAGCCTTGTCTCTCAGATCGTTTACAGCTTTGTGAAAGTTACCTGTGGCACTGATGTTATGGCCGAGGTATGTATAATTTGTGTGCTTTAGGGCAACAGTGTCTAGATGGAATTAGAATTTGTGGTCCTGGCAACTGGACCTTTTTTATCTTACTGAGATTTACTATCAGGGCCCATGTCTGACAGAATCTGTACAGAAGAGCTAGGTGCTGCTGTAGGCCCTCCTTTGTTGGGGACAGATGCACCAACTTATCAGAAATCAGTAAACATTAGACTTCAGATTCTAGTAGGGTGAGGCTGGGTGCTGCAGACTGTTCTAGTGCCCTCACCAATTTGTTGATATATATGTTGAAGAGGCTGTGTTTAAGCTGCAACCCTGTCTCACCCCCTGGTCCTGTGGAAAGAAATGTTTGTCTTTTTGCCAATTTTAACCGCACACTTGTTTGTGTACATCAATTTTAGAATGTCGTATGTTTTTCACCCAACACCACTCCATCATTTTGTATAGCAGGGCATCATTCCATTTCAATCAACAAAGCATGAGAAGACTTTGCCTTTGTTTTGGTTTGTTTGTTTGTCAATTAGGGTGTGTAGGGTGAATATGTGGTCTGCCGTACGGTAATTTGGTGAAAAGCCCATTTGACATTTTCTCAGTACATTGTTTTCATTGAGGAAATGTAAGAGTCTGCTGTTAATGATAATGCAGAGGATTTTCCCAAGGTTACTGTTTACGCATATTCAACGGTAGTTATTGGGGTCAGATTTGTCTCTACTTTTGTGGATTGGGGTGATCAGTCGTTAGTTCCAAATATTGGGGAATATGCCAGAGCTGATGATGATGTTAAACAGTTTAAGTATAGCCAATTGGAATTTGTGGTCTGTATATTTCATCATTTCATTTTGGATACCATCAACCCCGCCCATCTCAATGTTATTGAGAGCAGTAGCAAAATATTTGCAGTTCTCCATGGCTAATGTTAAGTCTTTTAAAAACTGCAGTAGAAAGGATTATTTACACATAACGAACAGCTCTCTCTGTCTATCTATCTGCTCTCCCCACCACTCTCTCTGTCTATCTATCTGCTCTCCCCACCACTCTCTCTGTCTATCTATCTGCTCTCCCCACCACTCTCTCTGTCTATCTATCTGCTCTCCCCACCACTCTCTCTGTCTATCTATCTGCTCTCCCCACCACTCTCTCTGTCTATCTATCTGCTCTTCCCACCACTCTCTCTGTCTATCTATCTGCTCTCCCCACCACTCTGTCTATCTATCTGCTCTCCCCACCACTCTCTCTGTCTATCTATCCCCTCTCCCCACCACTCTCTCTGTCTATCTATCCCCTCTCCCCACCACTCTCTCTGTCTATCTATCTGCTCTCCCCACCACTCTCTCTGTCTATCTATCTGCTCTCCCCACCACTCTCTCTGTCTATCTATCTGCTCTCCCCACCACTCTCTCTGTCTATCTATCTGCTCTCCCCACCACTCTCTCTGTCTTTCTATCCCCTCTCCCCACCACTCTCTCTGTCTATCTATCTGCTCTCCCCACCACTCTCTCTGTCTTTCTATCTGCTCTCCCCACCACTCTCTCTGTCTTTCTATCCCCTCTCCCCACCACTCTCTCTGTCTATCTATCTGCTCTCCCCACCACTCTCTCTGTCTTTCTATCCCCTCTCCCCACCACTCTCTCTGTCTATCTATCTGCTCTCCCCACCACTCTCTCTGTCTATCTATCTGCTCTCCCCACCACTCTCTCTGTCTTTCTATCCCCTCTCCCCACCACTCTCTCTGTCTATCTATCTGCTCTCCCCACCACTCTCTCTGTCTATCTATCTGCTCTCCCCACCACTCTCTCTGTCTTTCTATCCCCTCTCCCCACCACTCTCTCTGTCTTTCTATCCCCTCTCCCCACCACTCTCTCTGTCTATCTATCTGCTCTCCCCACCACTCTCTCTGTCTATCTATCTGCTCTCCCCACCACTCTCTCTGTCTTTCTATCCCCTCTCCCCACCACTCTCTCTGTCTATCTATCTGCTCTCCCCACCACTCTCTCTGTCTTTCTATCCCCTCTCCCCACCACTCTCTCTGTCTATCTATCTGCTCTCCCCACCACTCTCTCTGTCTTTCTATCCCCTCTCCCCACCACTCTCTCTGTCTATCTATCTGCTCTCCCCACCACTCTCTCTGTCTATCTATCTGCTCTCCCCCACCACTCTCTCTGTCTATCTATCTGCTCTCCCCACCACTCTCTCTGTCTTTCTATCCCCTCTCCCCACCACTTTCTCTGTCTATCTATCTGCTCTCCCCACCACTCTCTCTGTCTTTCTATCCCCTCTCCCCACCACTCTCTCTGTCTATCTATCTGCTCTCCCCACCACTCTCTCTGTCTTTCTATCCCCTCTCCCCACCACTCTCTCTGTCTATCTATCTGCTCTCCCCACCACTCTCTCTGTCTATCTATCTGCTCTCCCCACCACTCTCTCTGTCTATCTATCTGCTCTCCCCACCACTCTCTCTGTCTTTCTATCCCCTCTCCCCACCACTCTCTCTGTCTATCTATCTGCTCTCCCCACCACTCTCTCTGTCTTTCTATCCCCTCTCCCCACCACTCTCTCTGTCTATCTATCTATCCCCTCTCCCCACCACTCTCTCTTTCTATCCATCCGCTCTCCCCACCACTCTCTCTGTCTATCTATCTGCTCTCCCCACCACTCTCTCTGTCTATCTATCTGCTCTCCCCACCACTCTCTCTGTCTATCTATCTGCTCTCCCCACCACTCTCTCTGTCTTTCTATCCCCTCTCCCCACCACTCTCTCTGTCTATCTATCTGCTCTCCCCACCACTCTCTCTGTCTTTCTATCCCCTCTCCCCACCACTCTCTCTGTCTATCTATCTGCTCTCCCCACCACTCTCTCTGTCTTTCTATCCCCTCTCCCCACCACTCTCTCTGTCTATCTATCTGCTCTCCCCACCACTCTCTCTGTCTATCTATCTATCCCCTCTCCCCACCACTCTCTCTTTCTATCCATCCGCTCTCCCCACCACTCTCTCTGTCTATCTATCTCCTCTCCCCACCACTCTCTCTTTCTATCCATCTGCTCTCCCCACCACTCTCTCTCTCCCCCTATCTCCTCTCCCACCACTCTCTTTCCCCCTATCAATATCCTCTCCCCACCACTCTCTCTCCCCCTCTCCCCCATCTATCTCCTCTCCCCACCATTTCCTCTCTATCTATCTCCTCTACCCCACCACTCTCTCCCCCATCTATCTCCTCTCCCCACCACTCTTTCTCCCCCTATCTATCTCCCCCCCCCCCCCCATTACAGTATTCCCTTTTCCCACCACTCTCTCTCTCTATCCCCTCTCCCACATCTCTCTCCCCCTATCTATCTATCTATCAATCCCATCCCAACTCTAAAGTGTATTCCTCAAAAGTTATCATCCTTATAGCCCTTGGTAGCCGTGAGCGAATCAGAAAGCAGATGTTTGTTTAATGTTAATGACAGCCAGCTGCTCGGTCCGGCACCTTTCAGTATGACTGTGGGTCTCATTTGTGGGCTAATATAAGAGACAGACACACAATGTCGTTGTCCCAAATTGCACCCCATTGCCTACATAGTGCCATTAGGGTGCCATTTGGGACACAGGCAATGGCTTCAGAAGATGCCACTGTACCGCATCAATACCAACAATACAATACAAGCAACAGTGTTCCAATAATAACATGCACAAATGAAAATGTGAAATTAATTTAAATCAAAAAGCCAGTGACAATATTGTCTTTTCAAACATATCCCTGCTTATTGTTTTTTTCCCCCTTATTTAACAGCAAATTGCCAACAGCAATTCCGGTCAAGCCCAATCGCACGTTACATTCTAAACGCCTCCTGAACAAACAGCCTTTTCTTACAGTGTGCATCCCAAATGGCACCGTACTCCCTATATAGTGCACTACTTTTGACCAGTGTCCTATGTAGGGATAGAGTGCCGTTTAAGACGAAGAAAGAATGTTTGAACTCAAATTCAGAATTTCCTTAAGTCCACACGATTAGCCTTTGACTAGGTCTACACAACAGGCCAGTCGGGGCCAGGGACGCTGATAACAGCAATATAGTCTCTCTTGCTAGATAACAATCTAATTTTATCAATTACTCCCTCACAAGAACAACAAAAAGAGAGGGGGAAAATGCAATCAACTCAAAACAGATACAATGTGCCCTGTGGAGAAACTGCTAGGGCAATTCTAAATACTGTAGTCACACACATTACCTGTTATAATGTACTGGACCCTAAACAGCACCTGTTGTAGTGATGTGAAATGGCACCTTATTCCACTTACAGTACATAGGCATTAGGGTGACATTTGGGACACAAAATCAGTAAAGGGTCTGTAATTATAAGCTGCACTTTCATAAATACAAACACACAAACATTTCAACTGCTCATCTTTTGGAAAACCACCCGGAGCAAATAGCTGTGAATTTATGGACCAAAGTACAACATTTTTGATTTATATAAAAATGAATAAATAATCAAATACCACATTCTCACAATGAAAAATAAAGGATTTTTAAAATATACATCATGAAATATACCATTTTATTTTTAAATGATTCAAGAATGTCACGTTCTGACCTTAGCTCTTTTATTATGTCTTTTTTTTTGTTTGGTCAGGGCGTGAGTTGGGTGGGTTGTCTATGTTCTGTTTTCTATGTTGTGTTTGAGTTTGGCCTGGTATGGTTCTCAATCAGAGGCAGGTGTCGTTAGTTGTCTCTGATTGAGAATCATACTTAGGTAGCCTTTTCCCACCTGTGTTTCGTGGGTGTTTATTTTCTGTTCTGTGTTTTATTTCACCGTTCAGGACTGTTCGTTTGTCGTTTTATTGTTTTTGTTTCAGTGTTCACTATTCGTATTAAAAATCAAGATGGACACTTACCACGCTGCGCTTTGGTCCTCTCCTTCATACGACGAACGTTACAAAGAATAAGTGCTGCATTATTGTGAAATAATTTTTCATTGTCACTTTTCAAAATAATGTTACCATATTTAATTGAATAATCATACATAGTATTTCCCAGTGGCTTTTTCATTAGAACATTTCATAATGACACCTTATCACAGTATGTATTTCTAGATTTCATGGCCTTTTTCACTTCATGGCCTTTTTCACTTCATGTGTCACGTTCTGACCTTAGTTCCTTTGTTATGTCTTTGTTTTAGTTTGGTCAGGGCGTGAGTTGGGGTGGGTAGTCCATGTTATTTTTTCTATGTTGTGGTTTTGGTTTGGTTCTCAATCAGAGGCAGGTGTCGTTCGTTGTCTCTGATTGAGAATCATACTTAGGTAGCCTTTCCCCACCTGTGTCTTGTGGGTGATTTTTTTCCTGTTTAGTGTTTTTTTCATTCACCTTACGGGACTGTTCGTTTGTCGTTTGTTGTTTTGTTCAGTGTTCAGTTATTTTATAAAAAATATGAACACTTACCACGCTGCGCTTTGGTCCTCACCTTTTTCCACCACAGACGATCGTTACATCATGGCCTTTTTCACTTCATGGCAACTCTTTCCATAATCGCAATATGTCAATCAATGCAAGTAGGCAAGGTCAAGTAGGTAGGTCATTGGTTCAAAGCCCTTGAACAAAATTGCAAGGCAAAAGTAGTGGCCTTGTGTTTTAGATGATTGTCCTGCTGAAAGGTGAATTTGTCTTCCAGTGTCTTTTGGAAATCAGAATGAACTAGGTTTTCCTCTAGCGTTTTGCCTGTGCCTAGTCCTTGCCAATGACAAGCATACACATGACATGATGCAGTCAACACCATGCTTGAAAATATGAAGAGTGGTGTACAGTGATGTATTGTGTTGGATTAGCCCAAACATAATGCTTTGCATTCAGGACATTAAGCAAATTTCATTGCACATCTTTTGCAGTTTTACTTTAGCGCCTTATTGCAAACAGGATGCATGTTTAGGACACTTTTCTTTGGGGGGGGTTACCCCCTTTTTCTCCCAATTTCAATCTTGTCTCATCTCCCCAATGGGCTCGGGAATGGTGAAGTCATGCATCCTCCGAAAAATGACACGCCAAACCGCACTCCTTAACACCTGCCCGGATCTGTAGTGACTCGGGAGGCCCTGTCTTGGAATATTTTTTACTCTGTACATGTTTCCTTCTTTTTACTCTGTCATTTAGGTTAATATTGTGGAGTAACTACAACGTTGTTGATCTATCCTCAGTTTTCTCCAATGACAGTCATTAAACTCCGTAACTGTTAAAAAATATATAATAACAAAAAATATAGTGCCTAAAGTCAAAGATATCGCTGAAGTCGATCTCGTGTTGCCCTATTTTGGATGTAGATACTCTGTTCAACAATGGATGAAAACCACAAACCTATATCAGAGCGTTGGACCAATGACCTACAGTTGTGGCCAAAAGTTTTGAGAATGACACAAATATAAATTTTCACAAAGTCTGCTGCCTCAGTTTGTAGAATGGCAATTTGCATATACTCCAGAATGTTATGAAGAGTGATCAGATGAATTGCAATTAATTGCAAAGTCCCTATTTGCCATACAAATGAACTGAATCCCAAAAAACATTTCCACAGCACTTTCAGCCCTGCCACAAAAGGACCAGCTGACATCATGTCAGTGATTCTCTCGTTAACACAGGAGTGAGTGTTGACGAGGACAAGGCTGGAGATCACTCTGTCATGCTGATTGAGTTTGAATAACAGACTGGACGCTTCAAAAGGAGGGTGGTGCTTGGAATCGTTGTTTTTCCTCTGTCAATCATAGTTACCTGCAAGGAAACACGTGCCGTCATCATTGCTTTGCACAAAAAGGATATTACTGCTAGTAAGATTGCACCTAAATGAACCATTTATCGGATCATTAAGAACTTCAAGGAGAGGCTTCTGTCTCCTAAAGTTGATTCAGCTGCAGAATCGGGGCACCACCAGTACAGAGCTTGCTCAGGAATGGCAGCAGGCAGGTGAGAGTCCATCTGCATGCACAGTGAGGCAAAGACTTTTGGAGGATGGTCTGGTGTCAAGAAGGGCAGCAAAGAAGCCACTTCTCTCCAGGAAAAACATCAGGCACAGACTGATATTCTGCAAAAGGTACAGGGATTGGACTGCTGAGGACTGGGGTAAAGTCATTTTCTCTGATGAATCCCCTTTCCGATTGTTTGGGGCATCCAGAAAAAAAGCTTGTCCGGAGAAGACAAGGTGAGCGCTACCATCAGTCCTGTGTCATGCCAACAGTAAAGCATCCTGAGACCATTCATGTGTGGGGTTGCTTCTCAGCCAAGGGAGTGGGCTCACTCACAATTTTGCTTAAGAACACAGCCATGAATAAAGAATGGTACCAACACATCCTCCGAGAGCAACTTCTGGTAACCATCCAGGAACAGTTTGGTGACGAACAATGCCTTTTCCAGCATGATAGAGCACCTTGCCATAAGGCAAAAGTGATAACTAAGTGGCTCGGGGAACAAAACATCGATATTTTGGGTCCATGGCCAGGAAACTCCCCAGACCTTAATCCCATTGAGAACTTGTGGTCAATCCTCAAGAAGCGGGTGGACAAACAAAAACCCACAAATTCTGACAAACTCCAAGCATTGATTATGTGAGAATGGGCTGCCATCAGTCAGGCCCAGAAGTTAATTGACAGCATGCCAGAGGGGATTGCAGAGGTCACTGCAAATATTGACTCTTTGCATCAACTTCATGTAATTGTCAATAAAAGCCTTTGACACTTATGAAATGCTTGTAATTATACTTCAGTATTCCATAGTAACATCTGACAAAAATATCTAAAGACACTGAAGCAGCAAACTTTGTGGAAATTAATATTTGTGTCATTCTCAAAACTTGTACCTGCCCACTTGCATTGATTGACATATCTCTTGCGATTATGGAACTAGTGGCCATGAAATGAAAAATGCCATGAAAATAAAAAAAGCCATGAAATTCAGAAGGCGCCATTATGAAATTATAAATGTTCTAATGAAAAAAGCCATTGGGAAATACAACTATTATTATGAAATTAAATATGTAAAAAACAGTAAGTGACATTATGAAAAAATATTTCATAATAATGCAGCACATATTCTTAAATAATTTAAAAATATTATTTATTAATTATATTTAGTACTTTGGTCCTCCATATGAAGTAGCCAATTAAAATGCCTACTAGGGTATTCTGTATGAATTACATTTTATTTGAATTAATTAATGACATTTTATTTTAGTGTCAAATTGCCAACTGGCAACCCATCCATTATGGGATTAATTGACACATAAGCAAACATTACAATAATTCACTATGGTAATTAAATGATAATTCTGTTTGTAACCTATTAATTGACCATTGGTTAATGTGGATTGTTTTCCCCAAACAGACTGGTAATAGATCACTAATACACTACTTAAAAATAATAAATCAAATAAAAGACTTGGTACAGCACCATTTGATTTAATAGTCAGAATTCCTCATTGAGGGAAATACAATTGAAAGCTGCTGATTCTAACATCAGTAAATGGAATTGCCCCAGCAGTTATCATACAGTATTAGAATTGAAAGGAAGCTAATTTATTCTTCTTGAATAGGTTGTCTCTTATTATTGGTTGAGATCTCCTCCAGGACCTGTATTCATGAAGTGTCTCAGGGTGGGAGTGCGGATCCTAAAATGGCCACTTTCATCATGATACCAATACATTTTAAAATGATACAAAGCATGTTAAACATCCTTACTCCCAATTACATTTCTATGTGAGAATTGCCAGAACAATCTGAGATACCCAAAATATTTTGGGGGCTGTTCGGGTATGGAATCACCCTAGTGCACTGTGTAGGGGATAGAGTGCCATTTGGGACATAGACAGTGCCAGCCTCAATTCACAGCGGTTTCTCCCCAGCATCTCTTCCTACTTACCTTCCTTTCTCATGACAAGAGTTGACCTCTCAGGGGTCAAGGCTAATGGACGAGAGATGTTTAAATTATATATGGCATGTACATGTGAGACCCCTTCGGGAAGAGCGTCGGAGAGAGCTGGTTTGAATTTGCAGGTTTAAATAGTTTCAGACAAGAAAGAGTGTTAGATGTGCTGACAAACTGTACAAAATCGAACCATTGAAGATTCTCTATCCTGCCTAACAAATTATTCTGACATAGGATTCTTAGGATGATTTTAGAAAAGTGTGAATGTGTGACTATTACAGTACAGCCACAAAATGTGAGAGAGCAAAAATAAAAATGTTTCCTAGATTTATAGATACCTCAGAGCGGTTTGAAGTGCCACTACAACTCTTATTATTCTTTTACTATTTTAATTCTCATAATTTAGAAATCTCTCAGCTTTTATTTTATTTGTTAAGAACTTTGAAATTCATTCCTCTGTAAGAAATGTGCTTTACAAATAAAATAATTTGAATTAAACCCAATATCCTGGAAATTGAAACAAAAATACTTATTATAAATACTTACACATATACTGTATATGTCGAACATAACAAGACCACATACTGTTGCACCATGGGAGCTCCTGCAAGGTGTGTAGAAATGTGACATCACACAGCATTCGTTCCTCTCAGAAGCACAGGGCCAGTCTATAGCTGTACTGTGGATTATCTTTCAAACACAAGTAATGTCACTGTACATGAGGCCAGTGGTATCACATGACTAAAATGGCTTCTTACAAAAAATAAACACATGAATATCTGGTTTACCCAAGCAGGATCAAATACGTATTAACACTGTTTAACCCGGAAGCCAGATACGGGAGTTGGATTGTTTTTACATCCAAGACTGGGAGCTTCTAATGAGCAGCAACACACACCAGCTGCCTTGTCACTCAGACATTTAAGATGAAATATATTTGACATCCCCATGAATGACAACACAAGGTGTTGAATCGCTGTAAGAGGGAGAGGAGTGAGACGTATAAAATCACAAGTCGCATCCCAAACGTCACCCTATTCCCGACATAACGATTGACATAATGTATTACTGTTGACCAGAACTGTATTCTAAAGTGGTGCACTATGTAGGGAATAGGGTTCCATTTGGGTCACAGCCCCACATCTCCCCATATTCCTCCTGAGTGGGTCTAATGAAGGGATTTAGATTCCGTGCGTCTCCCCCATCTGTGACGTCTCACTCCTGTTTCATCCTCTCCTGTTGTTAGCCCGAGCCTCTACCCCCCCCCCCCCCCCCCCCCCCCCCCCCCCCCCGGAAAGTCACCACACATTCACCCCGCAGTTCCAATCCAGAAGATATAGATTTCAAATCAATAGCGATCATTCACACTGCAGGTGAAAACAATGCTGGATGGGTTTGCCTTGTAAGACGAGATGCACATATTAATACAATTTACCTAAAAGGTCTCCTGGCTAACCTGTAAACATTGAAAGTCCCTGAGCTCTTCAGTAAGGCCATTCTACCGTCAATGTTTGTCTATGGAGATTGCATGGCGGTGTGCTAAATGTTATATATACAGTGCCTTGCGAAAGTATTCGGCCCCCTTGAACTTTGCGACCTTTTGCCACATTTCAGGCTTCAAACATAAAGATATAAAACTGTATTTTTTTGTGAAGAATCAACAACAAGTGGGACACAATCATGAAGTGGTACGACATTTATAGGATATTTCAAACTTTTTTAACAAATCAAAAACTGGAAAATTGGGCGTGCAAAATTATTCAGCCCCCTTAAGTTAATACTTTGTAGCGCCACCTTTTGCTGCGATTACAGCTGTAAGTCGCTTGGGGTATGTCTCTATCAGTTTTGCACATCGAGAGACTGACATTTTTTCCCATTCCTCCTTGCAAAACAGCTCGAGCTCAGTGAGGTTGGATGGAGAGCATTTGTGAACAGCAGTTTTCAGTTCTTTCCACAGATTCTCGATTGGATTCAGGTCTGGACTTTGACTTGGCCATTCTAACACCTGGATATGTTTATTTTTGAACCATTCCATTGTAGATTTTGCTTTATGTTTTGGATCATTGTCTTGTTGGAAGACAAATCTCCGTCCCAGTCTCAGGTCTTTTGCAGACTCCATCAGGTTTTCTTCCAGAATGGTCCTGTATTTGGCTCCATCCATCTTCCCATCAATTTTAACCATCTTCCCTGTCCCTGCTGAAGAAAAGCAGGCCCAAACCATGATGCTGCCACCACCATGTTTGACAGTGGGGATGGTGTGTTGCTTTTACACCAAACATAACGTTTTGCATTGTTGCCAAAAAGTTCAATTTTGGTTTCGTCTGACCAGAGCACCTTCTTCCACATGTTTGGTGTGTCTCCCAGGTGGCTTGTGGCAAACTTTAAACGACACTTTTTATGGATATCTTTAAGAAATGGCTTTCTTCTTGCCACTCTTCCATAAAGGCCAGATTTGTGAAATATACGACTGATTGTTGTCCTATGGACAGAGTCTCCCACCTCAGCTGTAGATCTCTGCAGTTCATCCAGAGTGATCATGGGCCTCTTGGCTGCATCTCTGATCAGTCTTCTCCTTGTATGAGCTGAAAGTTTAGAGGGACAGCCAGGTCTTGGTAGATTTGCAGTGGTCTGATACTCCTTCCATTTCAATATTATCGCTTGCACAGTGCTCCTTGGGATGTTTAAAGCTTGGGAAGTCTTTTTGTATCCAAATCCGGCTTTAAACTTCTTCACAACAGTATCTCGGACCTGCCTGGTGTGTTCCTTGTTCTTCATGATGCTCTCTGCGCTTTTAACGGACCTCTGAGACTATCACAGTGCAGGTGCATTTATACGGAGACTTGATTACACACAGGTGGATTGTATTTATCATCATTAGTCATTTAGGTCAACATTGGATCATTCAGAGATCCTCACTGAACTTCTGGAGAGAGTTTGCTGCACTGAAAGTAAAGGGGCTGAATAATTTTGCACGCCCAATTTTTCAGTTTTTGATTTGTTAAAAAAGTTTGAAACATCCAATAAATGTTGTTCCACTTCATGATTGTGTCCCACTTGTTGTTGATTCTTCACAAAAAAATGCAGTTTTATGTCTTTATGTTTGAAGCCTGAAATGTGGCAAAAGGTCGCAAAGTTCAAGGGGGCCGAATACTTTCGCAAGGCACTGTATCTGTCAGAAACGGGTGTGGCGGACATGGCCTAATCCACTCATTTGAAGGGGTGTCCACATACACTATATACTGTATACAAAAGTATGTACATAGACTGAGTTGTGCTTACATTACGGTGAACACATATAGATTTATGCATGTACACGGATACTCAGTTATGCACAGTGAATACATATAGATTTATGTACACGGATACTCAGTTATGCACGGTGAATACATATAGATTTATGTACACGGATACTCAGTTATGCACGGTGAATACATATAGATTTATGTACATGGATACTCAGTTATGCACGGTGAATACATATAGATTTATGTATGTACACGGATCCTCAGTTATGCACAGTGAATACATATAGATTTAAGTATGTACACGGATACTCAGTTATGCACAGTGAACACATATAGATTTAAGTATGTTCATGAATACTCAGTTATGCACAGTGAATACATATAGATTTAAGTATGTACACGGATCCTCAGTTATGCACAGTGAATACATATAGATTTATGTATGTACACGGATCCTCAGTTATGCACAGTGAATACATATAGATTTATGTATGTACACGGATCCTCAGTTATGCACAGTGAATACATATAGATTTAAGTATGTACACGGATCCTCAGTTATGCACAGTGAATACATATAGATTTAAGTATGTACACGGATACTCAGTTATGCACAGTGAACACATATAGATTTAAGTATGTTCATGGATACTCAGTTATGCACAGTGAACACATATAGATTTAAGTATGTACACGGATACTCAGTTATGCACAGTGAACACATATAGATTTAAGTATGTTCATGAATACTCAGTTATGCACAGTGAATACATATAGATTTAAGTATGTACACGGATCCTCAGTTATGCACAGTGAATACATATAGATTTATGTATGTACACGGATCCTCAGTTATGCACAGTGAATACATATAGATTTATGTATGTACACGGATCCTCAGTTATGCACAGTGAATACATATAGATTTAAGTATGTACACGGATCCTCAGTTATGCACAGTGAATACATATAGATTTAAGTATGTACACGGATACTCAGTTATGCACAGTGAACACATATAGATTTAAGTATGTTCATGGATACTCAGTTATGCACAGTGAACACATATAGATATAAGTATGTTCATGGATACTCAGTTATGCACAGTGAACACATATAGATTTAAGTATGTTCATGGATACTCAGTTATGTAATGTGAACACATAGAGACAGACAACAGCAGAGAGCAGCTTTGCCTGCCTCTGTCCCTACAGCGAGTTTTTACCCAGGGGTCCCTGATGATGGTCCCTGTGACAATGAGCTAGCAGCATTACCATGGTGTTTGACTCTGCAGCTCCATGTCTGAACCACAGTACATATCTTGTATTCCAAATGGCACCCTATTCTCTACATAGGGCTCTGGTCAAAAGTAGTGCACTATGTGCCCTGGTCAAACGTAGTGCGCTAAATAGGGAATAGGGTGCCATTTGGAACACAAGAGATGTATTGTGGTTCAGACATGAAGCCTCTGTGTTCCTACTAGAAGATGGCTGCTCAGCACACAGCGGTGCTGCCGACTGCTGAGCAGCTCAGACCAGAAAACCCTCAATCCATTGGCTACATCCTCATTCTCTCGGCTAACACTTTGCACCACAGGCCAGACAGCACCTCTTAGCTGTACTCAGAAGTGTTAGGGGAGTTTGGACATGATCTCCATATCCAGCCCCAGCAGCATCCAGCCCTATTCCCAGCAGCATCCAGCCCCAGCAGCATCCAGCCCTTCCCCCAGCAGCACCCAGCCCTATTCCCAGCAGCACCCAGCCCTATTCCCAGCAGCACCCAGCCCTATTCCCAGCAGCACCCAGCCCTATTCCCAGCAGCACCCAGCCCTATTCCCAGCAGCACCCAGCCCTATCCCCAGCAGCATCCAGCCCCAGCAGCATCTACCCATCCCCAGCAGCATCCAGCCCTGTCCTCAGCAGCATCCAGCCCTATTCCCAGCAGCATCCAGCCCCAGCAGCATCCACCCAGCCCCAGCAGCATCTAGCCCTGTCCTCAGCAGCATCCAGCCCTATTCCCAGCAGCATCCAGCCCTGTCCTCAGCAGCATCCAGCCCTATTCCCAGCAGCACCCAGCCCTATCCCCAGCAGCATCCAGCCCTACCCCAGCAGCATCCAGCCCTATTCCCAGCAGCATCCAGCCCTATTCGCAGCAGCATCCATGCTGAGCAGCTTAGACCAGAAAACCCTCAATCCACTGGCTACAACCTCATTCTCTCGGCTAACACTTTGCACCACAGGCCAGACAGCAACTCTTAGCTGTACTCAGAGGTGTTAGGGGAGTTTGGACATGATCTCCATATCCCCAGCAGCATCCAGCCCTATCCCCAGCAGCATCCAGCCCTATCCCCAGCAGCATCCAGCCCCACCCCAGCAGCACCCAGCCCTATTCCCAGCAGCACCCAGCCCTATCCCCAGCAGCATCCAGCCCTACCCCCAGCAGCATCCAGCCCTAACCCCAGCAGCAACCAGCCCTATTCCCAGCAGCAACCAGCCCTATTCCCAGCAGCATCCAGCCCTATTCCCAGAAGCATCCAGCCATATTCGCAGCAGCATCCATCCTCAGCAGCATCCAGCCCTATTCCCAGCAGCATCCAGCCCTATCCCCAGCAGCATCCAGCCCCAGCAGCATCCACCCTTCCCCAGCAGCATCCAGACCTGTCCTCAGCAGCATCCAGCCCTATCCCCAGCAGCATCCAGCCCTATTCCCAGCAGCATCCAGCCCTGTCCTCAGCAGCATCCAGCCCTGTCCTCAGCAGCATCCAGCCCTATTCCCAGCAGCACCCAGCCCTACCCCAGCAGCATCCAGCCCTATTCCCAGCAGCATCCATCCCTATTCGCAGCACCATCCATGCTGAGCAGCTTAGACCAGAAAACCCTCAATCCACTGGCTACAACCTCATTCTCTCGGCTAACACTTTGCACCACAGGCCAGACAGCACCTCTTAGCTGTACTCAGAGGTGTTAGGGGAGTTTGGACATGATCTCCATATCCAGCCCCAGCAGCATCCAGCCCTACCCCCAGCAGCATCCAGCCCTACCCCAGCAGCACCCAGCCCTATTCCCAGCAGCACCCAGCCCTATCCCCAGCAGCATCCAGCCCTAACCCCAGCAGCATCCAACCCTATTCCCAGCAGCATCCAGCCCTACCCCCAGCAGCATCCAGCTCTAACCCCAGCAGCACCCAGCCCTATTCCCAGCAGCACCCAGCCCTATCCCCAGCAGCATCCAGCCCTAATCCCAGCAGCATCCAGCCCTATTCCCAGCAGCATCCAGCCCTATTCCCAGAATAATCCAGTCCCAGCAGCATCCAGCTCCAGCAGCATCCACCCATCCCCAGCAGCATCCAGCCCTATCCCCAGCAGCATTCAGCCCTATTCCCAGCAGCATCCATCCTCAGCAGCATCCAGCCCTATACCCAGCAGCATCCAGCCCCATTCCCAGAAGCATCCAGCCCTATTCGCAGCAGCATCCATCCTCAGCAGCATCCAGCCCTATTCCCAGCAGCATCCAGCCCCCTCCCCAGCAGCATCCAGCCCCAGCAGCATCCACCCCTCCCCAGCAGCATCCAGCCCTGTCCTCAGCCGTTCCAGCCCTATCCCCCAGCAGCATCCAGCCCTATTCCCAGCAGCATCCAACCCTATTCCCAGCAGCATCCATCCCCAGCACCACAC
The DNA here is from genome assembly GCF_002021735.2 of Oncorhynchus kisutch. Lineage (NCBI taxonomy): Eukaryota > Metazoa > Chordata > Actinopteri > Salmoniformes > Salmonidae > Oncorhynchus > Oncorhynchus kisutch. The sequence continues at coordinate 13,504,819 of NC_034190.2, forward strand.
CATACCATACAGTCCTACTGCGTGCATAAAACACAGAGACAAAGAGACAGAGAAAGTGCATGAGAGAGATTGAGTTTATGCACGCCCATGCATGGAAGTATCTGTGTGTGAGAGACAGAGAAGATGACATAATCAGGAACCCGTAATGTATAGTATTCCATAACACACCCTTCCCTTCGCCACTCAACAAAATGGTGAGTGTAAACAGACCAGAACCATGAAGCTAGCATCTCGAAGCTGTCAAGGACAGCAGAGTCATCTTCTTGGAAGAATTATAACCATTAAACTGTGTCCACCGTCCTAACAGGTGCCACTTTATATAATGTTTTCATACCCTACATTACTAATCTCATATGTATATACTGTACTCTATACCATCTACTGCATCTTGCCTATGCCGTTCGGGCATCACTCATTCATATATTTTTATGTACATATTCGTATTCATTCCTTTACACTTGTGTGTGTATGGTAGTTGTTGTGAAATTGTTCGGTTAAATTACTTGTTAGATGTTACTGCATGGTCGGAACTAGATGCGCAAGCATTTCACTACACTCGCATTAACATCTGCTAACCATGTGTATGTGACAAATACATTTGATTTGATTTGATTTAATGTAGGTGTCCATCTATGATGAATAGAATTAAGAAAAGACAGTAATAAAATCAGTGATACTCTCATGCATTCAATTACACTAGATACACTATGTATTCAGTCTCGCGCTGATGCTCACGTGTTCTTCTATTTTCCATGTGTTTTATTCTAAGAAATATATAATTACTAGACAGACCATCGATAGTAAATTGCACTTTTGAACAGTCTGTTGAATATCATGCGGTGGCAGGATTTGTGAGAAAGAAAAGGCTTCCAACTGCTTGTAAATGGTTGTCCTTGGCAAGAATCTTCATCCTGACAGCTGTTGATAACACCAATACACATGCTTCCCTTGTCTTGTTTGTTGTACTTTTTCACTCATAGGAAATAAGTCATTAGCCTGTTAAATCACTCCTCCATGACAATATTTATTACTTATTATTTCCAGAGAAATATATGAAAATCTTATATTCTTGATTAGTACATTCTGAATACAAAAACATTACAATTTGAACTCAATGGGCACTTTTGGCCATTAAACTCATCAATCAGCCATCCATTCATTCATTCCCAGAAGTAATATCCAACTGACCGATCAACTGACCTCTTGTTTACAGGTCATATTTCAACCAGGGGAGATATGTCAGTAGTATATTTAATCCTATGGGCAGAGGTGGATCCCAGGACGTGCATACTGTATGCCATTCGTGACCACTCATCACTGTCCTGCTGCTGTCAGACAGATTATACTGTTGTTTGAACATGTTTCACAGCGGCACGGAAACACCTGTGCCTTTATGCATTTGAAAAAGCAGTGTGCTTCATAGGGAACAGGGTGTAATTCGGGAGTCAGCACGCAACCTATTTTTAGTGTTCTGTGACAGCCTTCCTCCACACGTCAACCTGACTATAGCGTTTATCACCGACATGGGTCTTATAAGTCAGTAAATAAATAGTACAGTGAATAGCTACATGCTGGCAGCTGTAGAATACAGACTGACAAATCAGTTAAAAACAGGAAATGAGGTTTCTTGAACACTTAAATTAACTCCTGGGTCATTTAAACTGCATCATTCATAACGGAATCAGTCACATCGATCGTTTTGCAAACGTGTTTCCTCAATGAAGATACCTGAGACCATTCACCGCAAACCTCATCAATTAAATCAGCTTGAGTGAGCGCTGCAGTTTTGGACTCTGACTTTCAACCTGCTTCTATGTTGACAAGGTAACGTGATGTTTATATAATATCCTCGATATCACCTCTCTCGCCTCCTCAATCAATCACTGCTATGCCATGCCCATGCACCCAACCTGGTCTCAGAGTATTTTGTATTATTCTGTACGTAAATCCGAGACACTCCATTTAGTATGATATGTTACTTTTCGTATGGTATGTATTAATTTGTGGATGTCCATCGTCTATTTTGTAGATATGTTACAAATTACAATTTGTATGATATTAATTATGTGAGAAATGGTGGTGGAAATCCCATTAAAACAGCTCAATACATTAGAGGTGCTGAAGAGGCTTGTTTTCGGTTGCTTGTACAGTACATTTGTATTTAGAACTTTCTTGGAAGTATATAGTGGCCGTAACGGGAGTAAATGAAGATAGTTGCTCAGCGAAACTCTATATCTGGTGATCAACGAACGTATTTTGACATTAGAATGCTTGCAGAGCTGGTGAATGGGAGTTTGAATAGGAGCTTTTGGGGCGTTAGAGAGGCTCTACTGCACAGATACTTGTTCAGGCTGTTTTGTGATAACCTACCTTGTTCAGTTTATTTCAGATTTAACCATCATCTAAATCAATCTTGACAGGCTTCTGTACACATTGGTGTAAAGTACTTAAGTAAAAATACTACTTAAGTCATATTTGTGGGTATCTGTACTTTACTTTTGACAACTTTTACTTTTACTTCACTACATTCCTAATGAAAATGATGTACTTTTTACACAATACATTTCCCTGACACCCAAAAGTACTCATTACATTTTGAATGCTTAGCAAGACAGGAAAAATGTCTAATTCACTTGATCAAGAGAACATCCCTGGTCATCCCTACTGCCGCTGATCTAGTGGACTCACTTAACTCATGCTTAGTTTGTAAATGAGTGTTGGAGCATGCCCCTGGCTATGCGTACATTTTTTTAAAACAGGAAAATGGTGCAGTCAAGTATCAAAAGTAAGAGTATAAAACATTTCAAATTCTTTATATTAAGCAAACCAAAGTATAATTAAAACCAAATACTTTTACTCAAGTAGAATTTTACTGGGAGACTTTCACTTGAGTCATTTTCTATTAAGGTATCTATATTTTTACTCAAGTATGACAATTGGGTACTTTTTCCACCACTTTTTCCACCACTGCCTGAGCTGACAAGGTAAAAATCTGTCGTTCTGCCCCTGATCAATTAAGGCATCTCCCCGCCCCTCTCTGATTCAGAGGGGTTGGGTTAAATACAGAAGACACATTTCAGTTGAAGGCATTCAGTTGTACAACTGACTAGGTATCCTCCTTTCCCTAATTGTGACAACAATTACATCCTGCATCACTGCTATAATGACTGGTTTCCGCTAGTTATCACAGCCACAAAGTCAAAATTGGCTATAGCCTAATGTAAAAATTAATGAAAACGAAAAATAGCTTTTTAGTCTTATTTTAAGGTTAGGCGTAAGGGTAGCAGTGTGGTTACGTTAGGGTTAATATTAGGGTTAGTTTTAAAATCACATTGGTCTACCGAGTGGCACAGCGGTCTAAGCCACGGCATCTCAGTGCTAGAAGCGTCACTACAGATCCCGGTTCGATTCCAGGTTGTATCACAACCGGCCGTGATTGGGAGTCCTGCATCATCCCGTTCAGGTTTGGCCGGGGTAGACCATCGTTGGAAATAAGAATGTATTCTTAATTGACTTGCCTAGTTAAATAAAGGTTAAATAAAAAAGCTGAGATGATGGAATATTGTTATTTGATCACAACCTACTCCAACCACCGCAAATTAAGCTAAAACGGCCCTTTTGCTCATGAATTGAGGATGACAAAATGTGTCAACATTTAAAGACAACAAAATGTAATGACAACATCCGATAGTGTATGCTCCTGTGTTAATGCAACAGTAACCTAACGTTGCAGGCGAAAAATAATGCAACAGCAGACAATATCCAGGCATTATACAAAAATAAAAACAAGTTGTGGAACAATGCGCAGATGTAGGCCTACCAACCATTTCCAAATGGAAGCGCTGCCTGTGAGCGCTGCCTGCCGGGCAGTGTAGGCTACACCCCCTTTAACACACACACAGAGATAGACACACACACACGCGCGCGGGCGAACAACCAAAGCGATATGAAACGTTTTATCTGCCCCTGAAGCCCAAAGCGAAAGCACATGTAGCCTATGCTACCAAGGACATGGGGCAGAGTGGGTGAATGAGTTTACCTCGGTGTCGTAGATTTTGGTGATGAGTGAAAACTTGTAATTCTGTGACTCTCGTATGTGCTGGATGGCCAGTTGGACAGCGGGCTCGATGCCCTGACTAATGCTGCTCATCAGCGCCGACTCGTTCATCGGCATGAGCACCATGATGGGCAACTTCTCATCATCCCCCGAGAACCAGCTGTTGTCCTGACCGTGCCTCGTATAGTCATTGCAGACCTTGGCTAGCACAGGTTGAAACGCCAAGATGGACAGGAGCAGGCATCCCGACAGAGGCGTCATCTCCCATCCGCAGTGCCTTCGCGACGGGGCCATGCTACTGTGGCGTGCAGGACGACCAAATAAGATCCCACCCAGCTCTCACTGCTCAAGCATTGCAAATTCAGGGGCGTCCGAGCCGAGAGGAGAATATAGTAGCCTATTCAAATGGTCCAAACAGTAAAACAGCAACTGTAGCCTAGGTATTGGGTTCAATAGCAGCGAGCAACCTCGACCCGATTGTAGCCTATCACAGCGAATTTAAAACAGATTTATTCTCGATGACAGGTTTTCTGTAGGATTATTCCAAGGTTCCAGTGTTGGTGTTGCACCATATATGGAAGAAACGGAGACGCGTTCTGTTGCAGGTGTTATTGGCGCTGACGGTTCTCTCCTCCTGGTCTCTCCTCCTGGTCTGCACAAGGTTTCCGCGTTAAAATCTCTCCAACTCAAACACTATCCTCTCAACCTGGTGAAGCAGCGCGAAAATGGCACAAGAACATCACAATTCACAGTCCGTAAGATGCTCAAAAAGCCCAAATAAGACAACTTCAAGATGACAGCGGTCGACCAGAGTCATCCACTCTCGTTGACAGTTGGATACAAATTCACCTCCCGAGTATTTTCACCATCAAGAGACGGCAGAGTAGCCTAATAGAACATCCGTGCCAGCGCACTACAATATATAACCTATTAAGGTCGAAGAGAATAGGGAAATTGTTCTGGAGAGCCTAAATAGAGAATATTCAAAGTAATCTTGATTGCAGCGCGTCCAGAGTGCGCGAGACCAGATAGCGTCGGCGTTCTAACAGCCCGCGCGACTGTCAGTGTGTGTGCTAGCTACAGACGATGCTGCTGCTGCGGCTGCCTTATTGCCTCTGAAAAGGCTTCACTTATTTAGCGCTGTCTGCTGCTACTCAGAGCGCGCACGAGTGGGAGCAGCAAAAGAAAATGCGGAAAAAGGAAGACAGAGAGGGAGAGGGAGGGTGGGGGACTCAGAGGAGGGGTGGATGGATGGAGCAAGCTCTTGTGTAAGCATCAGCCGCCTGACAGGCAAAGTTGATTTAATGGGCTTTCTGTTTAGCAGAGAGACAGGGTTTCAAACATGCAAGAGGGGTTGTCAAGTGTAGCCGGATACAGTACATGACCAAAAGTTTGTGGACACCTGGTCGTTGAACACCATTACGGTAGCATCCACTCTTCTGGGAAAGCTTTCCACTAGATGTTGGAACATTGCTGCAGGGACTTGTATCGGTTCAGCCACAAGCGCATTAGTGAGGTTTGGCACTGATGTTGGGTGATTAGGCCTGGTTCGCAGTCGGCGTTGCAATTCATCCCAAAGGTGTTTAATTAGGTTAAGATCAGGGCGCTGTGCAGGCCAGTCAAGTTCTTCCACACCAATCTCAACAAACTATTTCTGTATGGACCTTGCTTTGTGCACATGGGCATTGTCATGCTGAAACAGGAAAGGGCCTTCCCCAAAGGACAGAATTGTCTAGAATGTCCTTGTGTGCTATATCGTTAATATTTCCCTTCACTGGAACTAAAGGGCCTAGCCCGAACTATGAAAAACAGCCCCAGACCATTATTCCTCCTCCACCAAAACCAAACTTTACAGTTGGCAGTATACATTGGGGCTGGTAGCGTTCTCCTGCCATCATCCAAACCCAGATACGTCCATCGGACTGCCAGATGGTGAAGCATGATTCATCACTCCAGAGAACGCGTTCCCACTGCTCCAGAGTCCAATGGTGGCGAGTTTTACATCACTCCAGCCGATGCTTGGTGTAACCGATGTGAAATGGCTAGCTAGTTAGCGGTGCGCACTAATAGCGTTTCAATTGGTGACGTCACTCGCTCTGAGACCTGAAGTAGTTGTTCCCCTTGCTCTGCAAGAGCCGTGGCTTTTGTGGCGCGATGGGTAATGATGCTTCGTGGGTGTCTGTTGTCGATGTGTGCAGAGAGTCCCTGGTTCGAGCCCAGGTAGGGGCGAGGAGAGGGATGGAAGCTATACTGTTACATTGATGCTGTTGACCCGGATCACTGGTTGCTGCGGAAAAGAAGGAGGTCAAAATGGGGGTGAGTGTAACCGATGTGAAATGGCTAGCTAGTTAGCTGTGGTGCGCGCTAATAGCGTTTCAATCGGTGACGTCACTTGCTCTGAGACCTGAAGTAGTTGTTCCCCTTGCTCTGCAAGGGCCACGGCTTTTGTGAAGCGATGGGTAATGATGCTTTGTGGGTGACTGTTGTTGTTGTGTGCAGAGGGTCCCTGGTTCGAGCCTGGGTCGGGTGAGGGGACGGAATAATATACTGTTACATTGGCATTGGGCATGGTGATCTTAGGCTTGTGTGCGGCTGCTCCCGACGAACAGTTCTTGTTGAAGTTGCTTCCAGAGGCAGTTTGGAACTCGGTAGTGAGTGTTGCAACTGAGGAGACTTTTTTTCGCACTTCAGCACTCAGCGGTCCCATTCTGTGAGCTTGTGTTGCCTACCACTTCGCGGCTAAGCCATTGTTGCTCCTAGACATTTCGACTTGACAATTACTGCACTTACAGTTGACCTGGGCAGCACCAGCAGGGCAGACATTTCACGAACTGACGTGTTGGAAAGGTGGCATCTTATGACGGTGCCACGTTGAAAGTCACTGAGCTCTTCAGTAAGGCCATTCTACTGCCAATGTTTGTCTATGGAGATTTGCATGGCTCGTTGCTCGATTTTATACACCTGTCAGCAACGGGTGTGGCTGAAATAGCTGAATCCACTCATTTGAAGGGGTGTCCACATACTTTTCTGTATATAGTGTATTTTCACAATGGCTCTATGGGCTAGCCTTCATCTTAAAACCACCCTGATCTCATAGAGCAGACACAACATAATAAACATAAATCCAGGTCACTGAAATTAGTATGTTATTTTTAGTATTGTTACATAGGACCAAAGGTAAACTTAAGGCAAAGAAGTAGGGTGGTTGGCCGGGGTGGATGGGTAGGCGAACGTCTAGCAACCCAAAAGTTGCTTGTTCGAATTTCATCACGGACAACTTTAGTATTTTAGCTAATTAGCAACTTTGCAGTTATTTACTACATTGCAACTACTTAGCATGTTAGCTAACCTTAACCCTAACATTTTAACCTAATTCCTAACCCTAACCTTAACCCCTAATACCTAGCCTAGATAACATTAGCCACCTAACCAATGTTAGCCACCTAGCAACATATCATATGTTTTGCAAATTCGTAACATATTGTACAAATTGCAAGTCGTAACTTATCATATAAATTGTAATTGGCAAACATATCATACGAAATAGATGATGGACATCCACAAATGAATACATACCATAGGAAAGGTAACATATCATACGAAATAGATGATGGACATCCACAAATGAATACATACCATAGGAAACGTAGTGTATCGTACTAATTGGAGTGTCCCGGATTTACTTTTACTATGTTACATCTACCCTTTTGTCCAGGTTGCATGCATGTATAACATAGCCTCAGCATCACAGGAGGCTGCTGAGGGGAGGACGGCACATAATAACGGCTGGAACGGAGCAAATGGAATGGCATCAAACACCTGGACACCATGGAAACCATGTGTTTCATGTATTTCATACCATTCCACTCACTCAGCTCCAGACATTACCAAGAGCCCGTCCTCCCAATTAAGGTTCCACCAACCTGTACGTCTGCATGGACTTAAAATAATTTAACATGACTATGGTAGCCTATGGCTAAAATGATTGCTTTACTCTATATTATATAGGCTATATACATTTCAAAATGGTGTATATTGAATATGTTGAATCACAAGCTAAGCAATCAAGGGATTCCTTTACAGAAGCGCAGTCATGCAGTTTTGCAAATTCATAAATTATCTCAAATATGAGAGCAGAAGAGAATATCGAATGCCGCACAAGTGTCAGAGACATAAACCAATGCATGTTATGGACCTCTCAGCAGCAGGCAATGGGGGTATTAAAGCCTTGTTAAATAAACACTGCCACCTAGCCTCTTCAAGGCGATTATTCCCCCATTCCCTCATACAGTATGGGCAGCCTAATTGTGACTTTGGCTTTAGTGGGCACTGCAATAACATGTATGCTCACTGAATTTTAAACACAATACTTCTTGAAGGTACACTCTGACAAAAATTATTTTGTTGTCCCGTTTGAGTCAAGTTTCTAAGGGATGAAGGTGGAGGATGACGCTCTCCACATCCTGTATCACTGCGTTAGACACGGCGCTCTCTGTGGGACAAAATTGAGACACTTTAAGCCAGTGGTTCCCAACCTTTTCTGCTTTCTGTACCACCCACAGAGTTTTGCTCTGCCCAGAGTACCACTGAAGTACCCCCTCATGTGCATTTTACCAGTATGGTCTCATGAGTCTTCTGAAGTACCCCCTGTTTCCTAGTACCCCTGGTTGGGAACCACTGGGTTAAGCGGTTGTGCGCAAAGGGGGATAAATGCCTACTGTACCGTGCCTGTGAAAGCCTTACACATGCAGTCTTTGTTCCCCATTACCTGTATGTCGCCAAGGGCACTCAATCCCTTTCCCAACTCGAAACTACCCACACAAGACTGACTGCATTTCTCCAGCGACATTTGAAGCTGAACAAAACAATAGGCAATTATTTGAAATTGTTTGCTGTAGCCTACACTTCCCCTAAACTGAACATCAAACAGCAATTTGAATCCACCATGCTAGGGGCAACTTCTCTTTCCATGTTTTTTCTCTCATCAATCTACCCACAATACCCCATAATAACAAAGCAATCTACCCACAATACCCCATAATAACAAAGCAATCTACCCACAATACCCCATAATAACAAAGCAATCTACCCACAATACCCCATAATAACAAAGCAATCTACCCACAATACCCCATAATAACAAAGCAATCTACCCACAATACCCCATAATAACAAAGCAATCTACCCACAATACCCCATAATAACAAAGCAATCTACCCACAATACCCCATAATAACAAAGCAATCTACCCACAATACCCCATAATAACAAAGCAATCTACCCACAATACCCCATAATAACAAAGCAATCTACCCACAATACCCCATAATAACAAAGCAATCTACCCACAATACCCCATAATAACAAAGCAATCTACCCACAATACCCCATAATAACAAAGCAATCTACCCACAATACCCCATAATAACAAAGCAATCTACCCACAATACCCCATAATAACAAAGCAATCTACCCACAATACCCCATAATAACAAAGCAATCTACCCACAATACCCCATAATAACAAAGCAATCTACCCACAATACCCCATAATAACAAAGCAATCTACCCACAATACCCCATAATAACAAAGCAATCTACCCACAATACCCCATAATAACAAAGCAATCTACCCACAATACCCCATAATAACAAAGCAATCTACCCACAATACCCCATAATAACAAAGCAATCTACCCACAATACCCCATAATAACAAAGCAATCTACCCACAATACCCCATAATAACAAAGCAATCTACCCACAATACCCCATAATAACAAAGCAATCTACCCACAATACCCCATAATAACAAAGCAATCTACCCACAATACCCCATAATAACAAAGCAATCTACCCACAATACCCCATAATAACAAAGCAATCTACCCACAATACCCCATAATAACAAAGCAATCTACCCACAATACCCCATAATAACAAAGCAATCTACCCACAATACCCCATAATAACAAAGCAATCTACCCACAATACCCCATAATAACAAAGCAATCTACCCACAATACCCCATAATAACAAAGCAAAAATAGTTTTTTTAGATATGTTTGCAAATGTATTACAAATAAAAAACTGAAATATCACATTTAATAAGTATTCAGACCCTTTACTCAGTACTTTGCTGAGGCACCTTTGGCAGCGATTACAGCCTCACGTCTTCTTGGGTATGACACTATAAGCTTGGCACACCTGTATTTGGGGAGTTTGTACCATTCTTCTTTGAGGATCCTCTCAAGCTCTGTCAGGTTGGATGGGGAGCGTCGCTGCACAGGTATTTTCAGGTCTCTCCAGAGATGTTCGATCGGGTTCAAGTACAGGCTTTGGCTGGGCCACTCAAGGACATTCAGAGATTTGTCCCAAAGCCACTCCTGCGTTCTCTTGGCTGTCCTGTGTTGTCTTGGCTGTGTGCTTAGAGTCGTTGTCCTGTTGGAAGGTTAACCTTCGCCCCAGTCTGAGGTCCTGAGCGCTCTGGAGCATGTTTTCATCAAGGATCTCTGTACTTTCATCTTTCCCTCGATCCTGACTAGTCTTCAAGTCCCTGCCACTGAAAAACATCCCTACAGCATGATGCTGCCACCACCATGCTTCACCATAGGGATGGTGCCAGGTTTCCTCCAGACGTGACTCTTGGCATTCAGGCCAAAGAGTTCAATTTTGGTTTCATCAGACCAGAGAATCTTGTTTCTGATGGTCTGAGAGTCCTTTAGGTGCCTTTTGGCATATTCCAAGCAGGCTGTCATGTGCCTTTTACTGAGGAGTCTGTCATGTGCCTTTTACTGAAGAGTGGCTTCCGTCTGGTCACTCTACCATAAAAGGCCTGATTGGTGGAGTGCTGCAGAGATGGTTGTCCTTCTGGAAGATTCTTCCATCTCCACAGAGGAACTTTGGAGCGCTGTCAGAGTGACCATCGGGCTCTTGGTCACCTCCCTTACCAAGGCCCTTCTCCCCCGATTGCTCAGTTTGGCAGGGTGGCCAGCTCTAGGAAGACTCTTGGTGGTTCCAAACTCTTTCCATTTAAGAATGATGGAGGCCACTGTGTTCTTGGGGACCTTCAATGCTGCAGAAATGTTTTGGTACCCTTCCCCAGATCTGTGACTCGACACAATCCTGTCTCAGATCTCTACAGACAATTCCTTCGACCTCATGCCTTGGTTTTTGCTCTGACATGCGCTGTCAACTGTGGGAGCTTATGGAGACAGGTGCGTGGCCTTCCAAATCATGTCCAATCAATTGAATTTACCACAGGTGGACTCCAATGAAGTTGTTGAAATGGAAACAGGATGCGCCTGAGCTCAATTTCAAGTCTCATAGCAAAGGGTCTGAATAGTTATGTAAATAAGGTATTTCAGTTTTGCCTTTTTTATAAAGGTGCAAAAACATTCTAAAACTCTGCTTTCGCTTTGTCATCATGGGGTATTTTGTATAAATTGATGAGGACATTTTTGTATGTATAGCATTCCAAAATGCTATGTGTCCATAGAATTAGTGTTTGTTTTTTATCAGAAAGAATTGTTGATGGGTATCTTCAAGTGTGTGTAAAATATTACTGTTCTCAGATTTTTAATCAATAGATGAGTATGAAAATGTTTTTGTTGTTGTTGCAAAAATGCTATATATCCATCGTATTGCGTAAATTAGACAATGTGGATGCAAGTTTACAGTTTACTATTGAACTAGGTCTTCAATGTATCAGAATTGTGTCAGCCCACTGAACTAAGGCCTATAGGTGTTCATATAGAACTAAATCCTACATTTGTTAATATAGAACTAAATCCTATAGGTGTTAATATAGAAGTAAATCCTATAGATGTTAATATAGAACTATATTCTGTAATGTGATGTTAACTTTCTAAATGAGAGTATGGATTTTCATATCAATATTAACCAGTCAGTGGCCACGCCGACGTGAGCATAGACATTACGCCGGTGTCATGGAACCGCCCTTTTCTACTGAAATGTTTAAAACCACCCATGACTACATTTACATTTCATACCCACGGTAGACCCACGGTAAGCTGGACGTCTCAAATGGTTAAGAAGACTAGAAAACATGTAGCCAAAGCTACATATATGTGAAATGGTTTAAAACTACAAGATTGGAGACCATACAGCTGTAGTTTGACTACATGGCTGGAAATGGTTCAACTCTGAGACTATCGATCACTACAGAATAACAGCAAATCTTAGACGTATAATAATTACTAGTCTGCAGCTAGAAATTACTTAAGTCTAGAACGAGAATACCGACAACCGCCGAAGCGTCTATTCTATGAGAACATATCTGAATGGCACTCTGAAGTATCCATTCTATGAGAACATATCTGAATGGCACTCTGAAGTACCTATTCTATGAGTAAGTATCCATCCTGAACCACCGACAAATACAAAAGACTTTGTGACTTCAATGAAAGTTAACCAGTGACCCCGATGAACCCTGCAGGATGATCAAGTATTCCAACAGAGAAGACAACAACGACATGCGAGCGTAAATATATATACATTGCAATTATTCTCGAATGAGAGGCCGTTCATGTGCAAAAGATTAGCATTTCAATAAATATAATTATAGACTGTGTGTAATGAATCCATTTTGTCTTTCCCGCTCTTTCTCAGTCCCACCCCTTTCCTTTTGTCTACTAAGCTGTCATATCGGCTTAGCCCACTAGGGACTTTTCTATCATTGTTAGTAACCAATATCTACTGTTTGTTTGTTATGTATTTCTGTGATTATTTAGTTAGTTAGTTAGTAAATAAATAATTAAGCCAATTTGTATATTCATTATTCATTATGGAAACTAGGGTTCGTGCAGATAACCAAGAATTTTACAATGTTCAGATGAGAATGATAGAAGGTAAAGAATAATTAATGACTGATGACTGAAATGTAAGAGATCTTTAGATCTCTAAGAGTTCATTCGGAAGACGGAACTCCTTAAATAAACTTCTCCGTGGTGCCCCAGGTTATTAATGAGTTAAATGTTACATGATTTAATTAAATCACGTAATCAATTAAAAGTTAGGTAATCGATTTGATAAAATAGCATGTCATCACATTAAGGATACTAAAGACACGACAGGTGTTAATATGGAAGTAAATCCTATAGGTGTTAATATTGAACAGAGTCCTATAGATGTTAATATAGATCGAAATTAGATTATTCATTATGTATAGTCTGATGAACCCACTCTGGTACACATCATTTTCATGTATCTCAGTTGAAGTCTGTTCACCCACATAACACCACCTTAACCGCCTCTGTGTGAAGTCCTTCATCAAGCTGGATGGACACGTCATCACGCCCTACGTTCCAAATGGCACCCTGTACCCTAAATAGGGCACTACTTCTGACTAGAGGCCAATAAAGAGAATGGGGTGTCATCTTTTGGAACATGAAACATGAAATTGGTAGCTTACGCATAGCCACACCTCTCCGAGGTTAGCATACAACCCAGGTTAGAATACAACCTGTGTGAGGATGCAACCCGGGTGAAGATGCAACCCGGGTGAAGATGCAACCCGGGTGAGGATGCAACCCGGGTGAGGATGCAACCCGTGATTCCTGCAGTTTCTAACTGTTCAGACCAGGTGAAAGCCTCCTACCAATCCTTCTGACCTCTCTCATCACTGGCAGATTTGTATTTTCTCTGTGATATCCTGATAAAGAACTAGGTCAAGATTATTCTAGTGCCATCTGTTTATTCCCCCATAAGACACATCCCTCACTGTTCCAACTTCAGCAGAAAGAGAAAAAGTGAGAGGGAGAAAATCAACGAGGGCAAAATAGTCATTAAAAAATATGTTTGAAAAGAACATAAAATCAGTGTTTCTGTATGGCTGACAGGTACGTTGTCTGAACCCTGTGGCCTACAGTGCCTTTGGAAAGTATTCATACCCCTTGACTTATTCCACATTCTGTTGTATTATTTAAGTAGGTTTTTAGGGTATCTGTACTTTACTATTTATATTTTTGACTACTTTTACTTTTACTTCACTACATTCCTTAAGAAAATATTGGACTTTTACTCCATACATTTTCTTTGACACGCAAAAGTATTAGTTACATTTTGAATGCTTACCAGGACAAGAAAATAGTCAAATTCATGCACTTATCAGTCGAACATCCCTGGTCATCCCTACTGCCTCTGATCTGGTGGACTCACTAAACAGAGAACATCCCTGGTCATCCCTACTGCCTCTGATCTGGTGGACTCACTAAACAGAGAACATCCCTGGTCATCCCTACTGCCTCTGATCTGGTGGATTCACTAAACAGAGAACATCCCTGGTCATCCCTACTGCCTCTGATCTGGTGGACTCACTAAACAGAGAACATCCTTGGTCATCTCTATTGCCTCTGATCTGGTAGACTCACTAAACAGAGAACATCCCTGGTCATCCCTACTGCCTCTGATCTGGTGGACTCACTAAACAGAGAACATCCCTGGTCATCCCTACTGCCTCTGATCTGGTGGATTCACTAAACAGAGAACATCCCTGGTCATCCCTACTGCCTCTGATCTGGTGGACTCACTAAACAGAGAACATCCTTGGTCATCTCTATTGCCTCTGATCTGGTAGACTCACTAAACAGAGAACATCCCTGGTCATCCCTACTGCCTCTGATCTGGTGGACTCACTAAACAGAGAACATCCCTGGTCATCCCTACTGCCTCTGATCTGGTGGATTCACTAAACAGAGAACATCCCTGGTCATCCCTACTGCCTCTGATCTGGTGGACTCACTAAACAGAGAACATCCTTGGTCATCTCTATTGCCTCTGATTTGGTAGACTCACTAAACAGAGAACATCCCTGGTCATCCCTACTGCCTCTGATCTGGTGGACTCACTAAACAGAGAACATCCCTGGTCATCTCTATTGCCTCTGATCTGGTGGACTCACTAAACAGAGAACATCCCTGGTCATCCCTACTGCCTCTGATCTGGTGGACTCACTAAACAGAGAACATCCTTGGTCATCCCTACTGCCTCTGATTTGGTGGACTTACTAAACAGAGAACATCCTTGGTCATCCCTACTGCCTCTGATCTGGTGGACTCACTAAACACAAATGCTTCGTTTGTAAATAATGTCTTAGTGTTGGAGTGTGCCCGTGGTTTCCCATAAATACATTAAAAAACAGGAAAATGATGCCATCTGGTTTGGTTAATAAATAAGGAATTTGAAATGTTTTATACTTTTACTTTTGATGCTTTTTATTTTAATTTGATTTAACCTTTATTTATCATGTATTTTAACTAGGCAAGTCAAGAACATATTCTTATTTACAACGATGGCCTACCAAAAAGCAAAAGGCCTCCTGCAGAGACGGGGGCTGGGATAAATATATATATATATATGTATATAGGACAGAACACAAATCACGACAAGAGAGACAACACAACACTAGATAACACTAGAGAGACCTAAGACAACAACATAGCAATGTTTTGGCACAGACAACAGCACAAAGGGCAAGAAGGTAGAGACAACAATACATCATACAAAGCAGCCACAAATGACAGTACTTGTGTCCATGATTGAGTCTTTGAGACTGAGATAAAACTGTCCAGTTTGAGTGTTTGTTGCAGCTCCTTTGTCGCTAGCTGCAGCGAACTGAAAAGAGGAGCGACCCAGGGATGTGTGTGCTTTGGGAACCTTTAATAGAATGTGACTGGCAGAACGGGTGTTGTATGTGGAGGAGGGAGGCCTAAGAGGGTTTTATAAATAAGCATCAACCCGTAGGTCTTGCGGACAGGTATACAGAGATGACCCGTTTACAGAGGAGTATAGAGTGCAGTGATTTGTCCTATAAGGAGCATTGGTGGCAAATCTGATGGCCGAATGGTAAAGAACATCTAGCCGCTCGAGAGCACCCTTACCTGCCGATCTACGAAGCATGGGTAGGATGGTTATCTGAATCAGGGTTATTTTGGCAGCTGGGGTGAAAGAGGAGCGATTACGATAGAGGAAACCACGTCCAGATGTAACTTTCGCCTGCAGCTTTGACATGTGCTGAGAGAAGGACAGTGTACCGTCTAGCCATATTCCCATGTATCTGTATGAGGTGACTACCTCAAGCTCTAAACCCTCAGAGGTAGTAATCACACCTGTGGGGAGAGGGGCATTCTTCTTACCAAACGACATGACCTTAGTTTGGGAGGTGTTCAGAACAAGGTTAAGGGTAGAGAAAGCTTGTTGGACACTAAGACATATTTGTTGTAGAACATTTAACACAAAATCCTTAAGCATATTTTAAACCAAATACTTTTATACTTTGACTCAAGTAGAATTTTACTGGGTGACTTTTACTATTAGTCCTTTTCTATTAAGGTATCTTTACTTTTACTCAAGTATGATAGTTGGGTACTTTTTCCACCACTGCTGAATTCTAAATGGATAAAAAATAAAAATTCTCTCACCCATCTACACACACAATACCCCATAATGAGTGAAAACACATTTCTAGAAATGTTTACAAAAGTATTGAAAATTAAATACAGAAATATCTAATTTATACTGAACAAAAATATCAATGCAACAATTTTATAAGGAAATCCGTCAATCGGGAAAAAATGTATTTGGCCCTAATCTATGGATTTCACATGACTGGGAATATAGATATGCATCAGTTGTTCACCTTAAAACAAATGGGCCTCACAATGGGCTTCAGGATCTCGTCACGGGATCTCTTTGCATTCAAATTGCCATCGATAAAATAGATTTATGTTCGTGCTCCATAGCTTATGCCTGCCCATACCATAACCCCAACGCCACTATATGGCACTCTGTTCACAATGTTGACATCAGCAAACCGCTCGCACACACAGTGCCATGCATGTGGTCTGCAGTTGTGAATCCGGTTGGATGTACGGCCAAAATCTCTAAAACAACGTTGGAGGCGGCTTATGGTAGAGAAATTAACTTTCTACTCTATAGCAACAGCTCTGGTGGACATTCCTGCTGTCAGCATGCCAATTGCACGCTCCCTCAAAACTTGAGACATCTGTGGCATACTTATTTTCCACCATCATTTGCAAATCAATTCATAAAAAATCCTACAATGTGATTTTCTGGATTTTTCCCCCTCATTTTGTCTGTCATAGTTGAAGTGTACCTATGATGAAAATTACAGTCCTCTCTCATCTTTTTAAGAGGGAGAACTTGCACAATTGGTGGCTGACTAAATACTTTTTTGCCCCACTGTAAATACAGATTTTTTTTTGTCCTAATGTTACTGTCCCTACTTAAATACATGTAATTTTTTTCTTGAAACATTACTGTAGAATTCCATTCATTCCTGTGGAGGACTGCTCCTTTTTATACCAATATTATGGCTGACCGGTGGCTTCAAAGCCTCTCAATGGCCCATACATAGCATCAGCAATCTAGGGTTTATATACCTCATTGGTTCCAATGTTCCAGTCGTCTTATCCATGTCACAAAGCATATATCATGTGATCCTTTATGGCTAAGTTGTTAGAGCACAGCGCTTGTAATGCCAGGTTTGTGGGTTTGATTCCTGCTGGGACCATCCATAGTAAAACCTATGCACGCATGACTGAGTTGCTTTGGATAAAAGTGTCAGCTAAATGGCATATACATGTATATTATAAATGATCATCTATCACGACTTTGAAATTGTATTCCCCCCCCCCCCCCCCTCCCAGTGAAATGTCAAACCAAGCTATTAAACAACCTCTATTCTGCTAATCCGGCCACAACGGCATGGTGCAATATGAAGGGTAAAGCCAGACTATCATTACACATACGTACAGTATGTTGATACCATACTGAAAAGGAAAAGAGCAGTCATGGATGAAATTGAGGTGATTACATTTGATTAACACGTTCAGTGAAGTGAATCAGACTGTGATTGAATTCAACTTGGACCGGTATATGAGCAGCAGTTACAGCCTATCAGTCTCAGAAGATGATACTATTATCCTTATTTTTGGAGATGTATGAATCAAGCTGATTTAGGTTCAGTTTGGCTTTTTATATCACGATGAATAAGATTACATGGACAAGGGGGATCTGATCCTAGATCAGCACTCCTTTGAGGCGCTTGATGCAAGTTCTGAGCAAAGCCGACTCTCTGGGTAAGCATCATTGGCTAAATACAGGTTACAAAATGAGCGTCTCAGAGTAGATTGGATTAAAAGGGTGAATTGGTGCAAGTAAAAACCAAGTGGAGGACACACACACAGCCTGACGTGTTCATGTTCAATATAAATTAATGGGATGGCCTGAGGACATCCCTCATTACTACTTTTGACGATGCACTGTTGGACACACATTGAATTATAAATGCCAGGTGTTCCAAACACTATGAATGAGGCATGATATTTCATATTTCAGACGGGTGTATTTCGTAACAGCCGCCCTACTCTGTCTATTCTTACTAATGTATTTAGAGAATGTTCTGATTACTGGACTGCCTGACAGATCATTAATCATGTTTCCTTTTCATTGGAAGGTATTCTTCAGTATTAAATCACATAATTTCTGACATAAAACCCATAGACAGTACAGCTTTGGCTTAGTTAACAGTAGAGGCCTTGAGAATAATTGAATTGCAGGCCTATATTGGTGAAGTCACCGCGAGATCAAGAGGCAAACAATAAAGAGCATCATATTGTATTCAAGTACACGGTTGTGTTATTACCTAGGTAGGCCTCTTAGTGTTTTACTTGCAGAGCTTTATGGGCTCTATAATACAGAGATGTAGCTAGTTAGGACCCATGTGAGGGATTCAATTACTGTTAGGTGAACTGAAGGAAATGTCTTATTAAGAAATAATAAATGCTATTATACATGGCTCAGTACCTGGGGTACGTAATTAGAAGTAAGAGCCTAACAAGATGTCCTTTAATAGGATGGTTTAAAAAGCTAGATCCTTTTAAACAAGCCCTCTGTACAAGTCTTAATAATTCACCAGAATGGAGAATGAGGCTTGTAAATGATATTAAAGTCCAAACTACTTGTAACGGTGACAGACACACTGTAAATATACTATCAGTATGGCCTGTTTGTGATCACCCGGTCTAAACCTGTTTGTGGTCCAGTGATCTAAACCGGTTTGTGATCCCCCAGTCTAAACCTGTTTGTGGTCCAGTGGTATAAACCTGTTTGTGGTCGCCCTGTCTAAACCTGCTTGCGGTCCCCCTGTCTATACATGTTTGTGGTCCAGTGGTCTAAACCTGTTTGTGGTCCCCCTGTCTATACCTGTTTGTGGTCCAGTGGTCTAAAACTGTTGGTGTTCCCCCTGTCTAAACCTGTTTGTGGTCCCCCTGTCTAAACCTGTCTATGGTCCAGTGGTCTAAACCTGTCTGTGGTCCCCCTATCTAAACCTGTTTGTGGTCCAGTGGTCTAAATCTGTTTGTGGTCCAGTGGTCTAAACCTGTTTGTGGTCCCCTTGTCTAAACCTCTTTGTGGTCCAGCGGTCTAAACCTGTTTGTGGTCCAGTGGTCCAAACCTGTCTGTGGTCCCCCTGTCTAAACCTGTTTGTGGTCCAGTGGTCTAAACCTGTCTGTGGTCCCC
Source organism: Oncorhynchus kisutch (assembly GCF_002021735.2). Classification (NCBI taxonomy): domain Eukaryota; kingdom Metazoa; phylum Chordata; class Actinopteri; order Salmoniformes; family Salmonidae; genus Oncorhynchus; species Oncorhynchus kisutch. The sequence goes on from NC_034190.2 coordinate 13,524,437, forward strand.
CTGTCTATACCTGTTTGTGGTCCAGTGGTCTAAACCTATTTTTGGTCCCCTTGTCTATACCTGGTCCCCCTGTCTAAACCTGTTTGTGGTCCAGTGGACTAAACCTGTTTGTGGTCCCCCTGTCTAAACCTGTTTGTGGTCCAGTGGTCTAAACCTGTCTGTGGTCACCCTGTCTAAACCTGTTTGTGGTCCAGTGGTCTAAACCTGATGTTGGTCCAGTGGTCTTAACCTGTTTGTTGGCCAGCGGTCTAAACCTGTTTGTGGTCCAGTGGTCTACACCTGATTGTGGTCCCCCTGTCTAAACCTGTTTGTGGTCCAGTGGTCTAAACCTGTTTGTGGTCCAGTGGTCTAAACCTGTTTGTGTTCCAGTGGTCTAAACCTGTTTGTGATCCCCTTTCTAAACCTGTTTGTTTTCCAGCGGTATGAACCTGTTTGTGGTCCAGCGGTCTAAACCTGTTTTTGGTCCCCATGTTTATACCTGTTTGTGGTCCAGTGGTCTAAACCTGTTTGTGGTCCCCCTGTCTATACCTTTTTGTGGTCCAGTGATCTAAACATATTTGTGGTCCAGTGGAATAAACCTGTCTGTGGTCCGACGGTCTAAACCTGTTTGTGGTCCCCTGTCTAAACCTGTTTGTGATCCCCCTGTCTATACCTGTTTGTGGTCCAGTGGTCTACACCTGTTTGTGGTCCCCCTGTCTAAACCTGTTTGTGATCCCCTGGTCTAAACCTGTTTGTGGTCCAGTGGTCTAAACCTGCCAGTGGTCCCCCTGTCTATACCTGTTTGTGGTCCAGTGGTCTACACCTGTTTGTGGTCCCCCTGTCTAAACCTGTTTGTGATCCCCTGGTCTAAACCTGTTTGTGGTCCAGTGGTCTAAACCTGCCAGTGGTCCCCCTGTCTATACCTGTTTGCTGTCCAGTGGACTACACCTGTTTGTGGTCCCCCTGTCTAAACCTGTTTTTGCTCCAGTGGTCTTACCCTGTTTGTTGACCCCCTCTCTAAACCTGTTTGTGGTCCCCCTGTCTATGCCTCCTTGTGGTCGAATGTTCCAAACCTGTTTGTGGTCCCCCTGTCTAAACCTGTTTGTGATCCCCTGGTCTAAACCTGTTTGTGGTTCAGTGGTCTAAACCTGCCAGTGGTCCCCCTGTCTATACCTGTTTGCTGTCCAGTGGACTACACCTGTTTGTGGTCCCCCTGTCTAAACCTGTTTTTGCTCCAGTGGTCTTACCCTGTTTGTTGACCCCCTCTCTAAACCTATTTGTGGTCCCCCTGTCTATGCCTCCTTGTGGTCGAGTGTTCCAAACCTGTTTGTGGTCCCCCTGTCTAAACCTGTTTGTGGTCCAGTGGTCTAAACCTGTCTGTGGTCACCCTGTCTAAACCTGTTTGTGGTCCAGTGGTCTAAACCTGTTTGTGGTCAAGCTGTCTAAACCTGTTTGTTGGCCAGCGGTCTAAACCTGTTTGTGGTCCAGTGGTCTACACCTGATTGTGGTCCAGTGGTCTACACCTGATTGTGGTCCAGTGGTCTAAACCTGTTTGTGGTCCAGTGGTCTAAACCTGTTTGTGATCCCCCTTTCTAAACCTGTTTGTTTTCCAGCGGTATGAACCTGTTTGTGGTCCAGCGGTCTAAACCTGTTTTTGGTCCCCATGTTTATACCTGTTTGTGGTCCAGTGGTCTAAACCTGTTTGTGGTCCCCCTGTCTATACCTTTTTGTGGTCCAGTGATCTAAACATGTTTGTGGTCCAGTGGAATAAACCTGTTTGTGGTCCAGCGGTCTAAACCTGTTTGTGGTCCAGTGGTCTAAACCTGTTTGTGGTCCCCCTGTCTAAACCTGTTTGTGGTCCAGTGGTCTATACCTGTTTGTGGTCCAGTGGTCTAAACCTGTTTGTGGTCCAGCGGTATAAACCTGTTTGTGGTCCAGTGGTCTAAACCTGTTTGTGTTCCACTGCCTCGGCATCACATGTACTATGCAGTGCTGTGAACGTGGGTTCTAATCCTCTGTCTTGTTTCCTTCTCACTATCCTGTCCAATAAACATTTACAAACCTGGCGTGGTATGGTTTTAGCCTTTTCCATCGTACTACAACCTGGCGTGGTATGGGTTTAGCCTTTTGCATCGTACTACAACCTGGCGTGGTATGGGTTTAGCCTTTTGCATCTTACTACAACCTGGCATGGTATGGGTTTAGCCTTTTCCATCTTACTACAACCTGGTGTGGTATGGGTTTAGCCTTTTGCATCATACTACAACCTGGCGTGTATGCTTTTTCAAGCAGAAATTTGCTTCCTGCAACACTAACTCAAAAAAGTTCTGGGACACTGTAAAGTCCATGGAGAATAAGAACACCTCCTCCCAGCTGCCCACTGCACTGAAGATAGGAAACACTGTCACCACTGATAAATCCACCATAATTGAGAATTTCAATAAGCATTTTTCTACGGCTGGCCATGCTTTCCACCTGGCTACTCCTACCCCGGACAACAGCACTGCACCCCCAACAGCAACTCGCCCAAGCCTTCCCCATTTCTCCTTCTCCCAAATCCATTCAGCTGATGTTCTGAAAGAGCTGCAAAATCTGGACCCCTACAAATCAGCCGGGCTAGACAATCTGGACCCTTTCTTTCTAAAATTATCTGCCGAAATTGTTGCCACCCCTATTACTAGCCTGTTCAACCTCTCTTTCGTGTCGTCTGAGATTCCCAAAGATTGGAAAGCAGCTGCGGTCATCCCCCTCTTCAAAGGGGGGGACACTCTTGACCCAAACTGCTACAGACCTATATCTATCCTACCGTGCCTTTCTAAGGTCTTCGAAAGCCAAGTCAACAAACAGATTACCGACCATTTCGAATCTCACCATACCTTCTCTGCTATGCAATCTGGTTTCAGAGCTGGTCATGGGTGCACCTCAGCCACGCTCAAGGTCCTAAACGATATCTTAACCGCCATCGATAAGAAACATTACTGTGCAGCCGTATTCATTGATCTGGCCAAGGCTTTCGACTCTGTCAATCACCATATCCTCATCGGCAGACTCGACAGCCTTGGTTTCTCAAATGATTGCCTCGCCTGGTTCACCAACTACTTCTCTGATAGAGTTCAGTGTGTCAAATCGGAGGGTCTGCTGTCCGGACCTCTGGCAGTCTCTATGGGGGTGCCACAGGGTTCAATTCTTGGACCGACTCTCTTCTCTGTATACATCAATGAGGTCGCTCTTGCTGCTGGTGAGTCCCTGATCCACCTCTACGCAGACGACACCATTCTGTATACTTCCGGCCCTTCTCTGGACACTGTGTTAACAACCCTCCAGGCAAGCTTCAATGCCATACAACTCTCCTTCCGTGGCCTCCAATTGCTCTTGAATGCAAGTAAAACTAAATGCATGCTCTTCAACCGATCGCTGCCTGCACCTACCCGCCTGTCCAACATCACTACTCTGGACGGCTCTGACTTAGAATACGTGGACAACTACAAATACTTAGGTGTCTGGTTAGATTGTAAACTCTCCTTCCAGACCCATATCAAACATCTCCAATCCAAAGTTAAATCTAGAATTGGCTTCCTATTTCGCAACAAAGCATCCTTCACTCATGCTGCCAAACATACCCTTGTAAAACTGACCATCCTACCAATCCTCGACTTTGGCGATGTCATTTACAAAATAGCCTCCAATACCCTACTCAACAAATTGGATGCAGTCTATCACAGTGCAATCCGTTTTATCACCAAAGCCCCATATACTACCCACCATTGCGACCTGTACGCTCTCGTTGGCTGGCCCTCGCTTCATACTCGTCGCCAAACCCACTGGCTCCATGTCATCTACAAGACCCTGCTAGGTAAAGTCCCCCCTTATCTCAGCTCGCTGGTCACCATAGCATCTCCCACCTGTAGCACACGCTCCAGCAGGTATATCTCTCTAGTCACCCCCAAAACCAATTATTTCTTTGGCCGCCTCTCCTTCCAGTTCTCTGCTGCCAATGACTGGAACGAACTACAAAAATCTCTGAAACTGGAAACACTTATCTCCCTCACTAGCTTTAAGCACCAACTGTCAGAGCAGCTCACAGATTACTGCACCTGTACATAGCCCACCTATAATTTAGCCCAAACAACTACCTCTTTCCCAACTGTATTTAATTTTAATTTATTTATTTATTTTGCTCCTTTGCACCCCATTATTTTTTTATTTCTACTTTGCACATTCTTCCATTGCAAAACTACCATTCCAGTATTTTACTTGCTATATTGTATTTACTTTGCCATCTTGGCCTTTTTTGCCTTTACCTCCCTTCTCACCTCATTTGCTCACATTGTATATAGACTTGTTTATACTGCATTATTGACTGTATGTTTGTTTTTACTCCATGTGTAACTCTGTGTCGTTTTATCTGTCGAACTGCTTTGCTTTATCTTGGCCAGGTCGCAATTGTAAATGAGAACTTGTTCTCAACTTGCCTACCTGGTTAAATAAAGGTAAAATAAAAAATAAAAAATAAAAATGGGTTTAGCCTTTTCCATATTACTACAGCCCGGCGTAGTATGGGTTTAGCCTTTTCCATCTTATTACAAACCTGGCGTGGTATGGTTTTAGCCTTTTGCATCGTACTACAACCTGGCGTGGTATGAGTTTTGCCTTTTGCATCTTACTACAACCTGGCGTGGTATGGGTTTAGCCTTTTCCATCTTATTACAACCTGGTGTGGTATGGGTTTAGCCTTCTCCATCTTATTACAACCTGGTGTGGTATGGGTTTCCTACCACAACCTGGTGTGGTATGGGTTTAGCCTTTTCCATCTTATTACAACCTGGTGTGATATGGGTTTAGCCTTTCCCATCTTACTACAACCTGGTGTGGTATGGGTTTCCTTCTGCAACCTGGTGTGGTATGGGTTTAGCCTTTTCCATCTTATTACAACCTGGTGTGGTATGGGTTTCCTACCACAACCTGGTGTGGTATGGGTTTAGCCTTTTCCATCTTATTACATCCTGGTGTGGTATGGGTTTAGCCTTTCCATCTTATTACATCCTGGTGTGGTATGGGTTTAGCCTTTTCCATCTTATTACATCCTGGTGTGGTATGGGTTTAGCCTTTTCCATCTTATTACATCCTGGTGTGGTATGGGTTTAGCCTTTTCCATCTTACTACAACCTGGTGTGGTATGGGTTTAGCCTTTTCCATCTTACTACAACCTGGCGTGGTATGGGTTTAGCCCTTTCCATCGTACTACAACCTGGCGTGGTATGGGTTTAGCCTTTTCCATCTTATTACATCCTGGTGTGGTATGGGTTTCCTTCTACAAGCTGGTGTGGTATGGGTTTAGCCTTTTCCATCTTACTACAACCTGGTGTGGTATGGGTTTAGCCTTTTCCATCTTACTACAACCTGGTGTGGCATGGGTTTCCTTCTACAACCCGGCAAGGAGGAGTTTAGCCTTTTCCATCCTACTACAACCCGGCGTGGTATGGGTTTCCTTCTACAACCAGGTGTGGTATGGGTTCCCTTCTACAACCTGGTGTGGTATGGGTTCCCTTCTACAACCCGGCGTAGTTTGGATTTAGCCTTTTCCATCCTTCTACAACCCGGTGTGGTATGGGTTTCCTTCTACAACCCGGCGTGGTATGGGTTTCCTACCCCAACTCGGCGTGGTATGGGTTTAACCTCCAATGGAAATGCTTAGAAAGTAAACATGATCAACGATATTTGATCAAATAAATATATATTGATGTTTATAGATTTTTCCAGCAAGCACCTTGACCATTGTACCCAGTGAGTTACAATAGAGAACTCTGATGCACCCAGTGATTACAATAGAGAACTTTACATGCCCCCAGCGATTTACAATAGAGAACTCTGCATGCCCCAGAGATTTACAATAGAGAACTCTGCATGCCCCAGAGATTTACAATAGAGAACTCTGCATGCCCCCAGCGATTTACAATAGAGAACTCTGAATCCTCCAGTGATTTACAATAGAGAACTCTGCATGCCCCAGAGATTTACAATAGAGAACTCTGCATGCCCCCAGTGATTTACAATAGAGAACTCTGCATGCCCCCAGTGATTTACAATAGAGAACTCTGCATGCCCCCAGTGATTTACAACAGAGAACTCTGCATGCCCCCAGTGATTTACAATAGAGAACTCTGCATGCCCCCAGTGATTTACAATAGAGAACTCTGCATGCCCCCAGTGATTTACAATAGAGAACTCTGCATGCCCCCAGTGATTTACAATAGAGAACTCTACATGCCCCCAGTGATTTACAATAGAGAATTCTACATGCCCCCAGTGATTTACAATAGAGAATTCTACATGTCCCCATGATGTCCACACTGTCAGTGCCGTTGTAGTGGACACAGGTCACTTCAACACCATGGTAGAGGTGAAACTATGCAGATTAAGGATGAGTCCCAAATGGCAACCTATTCTCTGGCCTATTCAATAACTGTGTCCTGGTCAAAGTTAGTTCATTATAAAGGGAATAAACTATCATCAAAAATAGTGCATTTAGGAAACAACCTATAGCGACAGAGGAGAGGAGCTTCATTCATCAGTGGTGTGACCGTACAACTGAGTTATTTCACACATGGCTGAGGCCAACCTGAAACTCCAATAATGGACTGTACATCAAACGGATCTTGATGCTACACTGAAGTAGGCTACTACTGTTTTACCATAGCACACACCATAGAATAATGTCCTCACGAACCAAAGAGGCTCGTCTTCTTCTTGTTCTTGACACACCTATACTCCGGTTACAGTGTAGGAGAGATATCTGAATAATTGATTTTCCAGTCCTGAGAAACCCATGCATACCAAGAAGCTCTATGAGTTATTCCCGTTGTAGTCGCAGCCGTCTGCAGGCGTCGCAGGGAAAATGCAGATTTTATGAGCTCGGGAACATGAAGACACTGTAGATTGCACTCGTATCCTTCCCAAGGCAGGAGTCTGTGTGCTACGTGTCAAACCCCTAGAGATGAGTAATCTCCTTGTCGAAGGGAGTTGGAGACGACATGATTACTGTCAGCGATGGTCTATAGGGATGAAATTCTTGGTAACATAATTATTTTTTATAGCTTTGTAAGAGGAACACGATTAGCAACATTGTATCATCATGTTGTTACCGTCACTGTGGTTTTCAAGATGTACTCGTTTAGGTATCTGCTAGAAGATGACATGGACTGACATAAGTAACGTTTTAAAAAGTGGGTAGGCATATCTTGTCTTTCATGAGAAGGCAATCTGGAATCCAGTGTCTGGTATCAAGATTAAAAAGCCACTTACACAGTTATACCTACTTTGAAATGACACAAACAGGTTATCAAAATATCAATCTAAAAGTCCAAAACGATGTAAGAGTTTTAAAAAACGTTTGTCATATTTGACTCAAAATTTCATGACGTCTACTTGAGTCGGACATTGTAGGCAGAATAAATGGCTGAAAGTCAATGCGTGATTAATTTAATTCGGCAATAAATCTCAGGTGAATCTAATAAATATTGCTATCAGATTGTAAAGGGTATCAGTGTGGGGAATCCCACTATTACACCAGCCTCATTCAAAATAACATGCATTAAGCAGACAATCTGTAAACAGCAGCATGTTTACATAACAGAGTCAAAATGGGCTCTTGATTGACTGAGGTTACTGTTCCCCGTCTTCTTTATCTCTGTCCACAGATTAAAACAAGATTATTCTGGAAATTAGAATATACGGAGATGAAGACGGGGCTGATAATAGGTCACTGCCTTTGAGGATATTTTGGCTGTACTGTTTGTACTGAGCATTGCTAAAGCAAAGCTACATTTTGTGTAATCCCAATTCACATTACGCTGTATCACATATAACCTACAATCTGACATGTCCTCATAGATTAAGGTAGATTGAAAGAGAGCAGCTCTTTGTAATTTAATGATGTACTGACATATTCAAATATTTCTATGAGGTAACGGGGACATTTATGACAGCTGCTGTTCGTCTTTGTGTCTGTGTGTACACGCGTGTGCGCCTGCCTGCCTGGCTGCATGTGCATGCATGTGTGTGCACAGGAAATCATTTTCTCTGGCAGTCATAGCCGATTAAGAGGAGGGAGGTAAACCTGTGAGGTTTGAAGCTGTGGCACCGTCTAAAGGCTGGTGGAGTGATGGGAAGGGGAGGGAGGTGAAACAGTGAGGTTTGAAGCTATGGCACCCTCTAAAGGCTGGTGGAGTGATGGGAAGGGGAGGGAGGTGAAACAGTGAGGTTTGAAGCTATGGCACCCTCTAAAGGCTGCTGGAGTGACAGGAAGACAGGTTGTCAATGTGTCGACTCTGTTTTGGAGGGTGGATGTCAGCTAACCCAGTTCTTAATTAGAGCCTGTAGGTCTGAGAGAGGAGGGGGAGACGGGCAGAGTGGAGCTGTGCTCTCTCACATTAGCCCTGGAAGTATTATTAAAAACTGTCACTCTAATTAGCGGGTATGATCACACACACACACAGAGAGAGAGACGCAGGCACAAGCACAGGCACGCACACACGCACACGGATGGACGGACGGACGGATGGACAGACAGATGTAGACACACACACACACAGACTCTCACACACACAGAGAGAGAGACGCAGGCACAAGCACAGGCACGCACGCACACACACACACACGGATGGACAGACGGACGGATGGACAGACAGATGTAGACACACACACACAGACTATCACACACACAGAGAGAGAAGCAGGCACAGGCACACACACACAATGTTGAGCCTTTTCCATCCTACTACAACCCGGCGTGGTATGGATTCCCTTCTACAACCCGGCGTGGTATGGGTACCACACACACACACGCAGAGAGCCAGAGAGAGAGAAACAAGCGATTACCATCAGTTTTGACTTCAGTTATTTCCCTAGCTCGATCTGTCATTGAAATCAGGTCAACAGGTTTTTTTTCTCCATTTCAAGCCTCTAGGGTCCCAAAGTATTTTCTGGAATCCAGTCGTTTCTGCTTCATGCAGTGCCTTCGGAAATTATTCAGTCCCCTTGACTTTTTCCACATTTTGTTACGTTACAGCCTTACTCTAAAATGGATTACATTTGTTTTTTTCTTCATCAATCTACACACATTATCCCATAATGACAAAGCAAAATTTGTTGGAAAATTAAAAAAACTACAAAATCACATTTACATAAGTATTCAGACCCTTCACTCAGTACAATGTTGAAGCACCTTTGACAGCAATTAAAGCCTTGAGTCTTCTTGGGTATGACTCTGCAAGCTTGGCACACCTGTATTTGGGGAGTTGCTCCCATTCCTTTCTGCAGATCCTCTCAAGTTCTGTCAGGTTGGAAGGGGAGCAATGTTGCACAGCTATTGTCAGGTCTCTCCAGAGATGTTCGATCGGGTTTATGTCCGGGCTCTGGCTGGGCCACTCAAGGACATCCAGAGAGACTTGTCCCAAGCCACTCCTTGTCTTGGCTGTGTGCTTAGGGTCATTGTCCTGTTGGAAGGTGAACCTTGGCCCCAGTCTGAGGTCCTGAGCAATCCGGAGAAGGTTTTCATCAAGGATCTCTCAGTACTTTGCTCCATTCATTTTTGGCCCGATCCTGACTAGTCTCTAAGTCCCTGCCGCTGAAAAACATCCCCACAGCATGGTGCTGCCACCACCATGCTTCACCGTAAGGATGGTGCCAGGTTTCCTCCAAATGTGACGCTGGCATTCAGGCCAAAGAGTTCATTCTTGGTTTCATCAGACCAGAGAATCTTGTTTCTCATGGTCTGAGAGTCCTTTAGGTGCCTTTTAGCAAACTCCAAGTGGGCTGTCATGTGAGTTTTTCTTTGAGGAGTGGCATCTGCATGGCCACTCTACCATAAAGGCCTGATTCGTGGAGTGCTGCAGAGATGGGAGAACCATCTCCACAGAGGAACTCTGGAGCTCTGTCAGAGTGACCATCGGTTTCTTGGTCACCTCCCTGACCAAGGCCCTTCTCCCCCAATTGCTCAATTTGGCAGGGTGGCCAGCTCTAGGAAGAGTCTACCCTTCCTCAGATCTGTGCATCGACACAATCCTGTCTCGGAGCTCTACAGACAATTCCTTCGACCTCATTTCTTGGTTTTTGCTCCGACACGTACTGTCAACTGTGGGACCTTATATAGACAGGCGTGTGCCTTTCCAAATCATGTCAAACCAATTGAATTTACCATAGGTGGACTCCAATCAAGTTGTAGAGACATCTCAAAGATGATCAATGGAAACAGCTCAATTTCGAGTCTCATAGCAAAGAGTCTGAATACTTATGCAAATAAGGTATTTTGTTCATTGTATTTTATTATTATTGCAAAAATCATGTTTTCACTTTGTCATAATGGGGTATTCTGTGTAGATTGCGGGTGAAAAAAAAAGTATGTATTCCATTTTAGAATAAGGTTGTACCGTAACAAAATGTGTAAAAAGTCAAGAGGTCTGAGTACTTTCCGAAGGCACTGTATATAACACTGACAAAACACATTGTAGAACATCTGGAATCCAGTCATTTCTGCTTCCACAACCATATATAAACACTGACAAAACACATTACAGAACATCTGGAATCGAGTCGTTTCTGCTTCCACAACTATATATAACACTGACAAAACATCACCAGATGACCTTAAACAAAACAACAGCAGATTAACATTAACAGAATGTGTGTCTGAAAAGCTATAAGAAGTTTGTTGATGGATATTTGTATTTAAGTTATCATTTCAGTTTTACTTGGTGTTATCACTGTTACACACAATACTTCTGATAGCTTAACACCGCTAGAGTGTGTCCCAAATGGCACCCTATACACTAGTTTTGACTAGAACCCCTTTGGCCCTGGTCAAAAGCAGTGCACTAAATAGGGAATAGGGTTCCATTTGGGATGAAAAACAGTACTATCAACAATTGTGTTCAATGTGCTGGAGACTGCTGTGACCCATCAAAATGTTCTAGTTACAGCACTACACATCTCTATGCCTGTAGCTGTTTGGCTGATAAACTGTGTTCATTAGAGTATGATGCTTAAGGGCTTGCTGGCCCAGATACAGTACTCCCAGAATAGATAGATGATCAACGTCTCCTCCATTCTTGTGACTGCTGTCCTCAAAACATCTACAGATGACATCACAAGTCACCAAGGGGTCACCTGGACCACCAGGTGCATACAGGGATTAGCTCCTGCAATGAAAGAACATATATCTCAGTTTTGGAAAGATTTGGTGACACTACATATTTTTTGTTGTATCATCCAAAGTTGTGTACAATGCATTTCCATGTTAGTTTGGAACTCTGGATATTAAATAAACTTATGAGATACAAAATCAGTAATGATCTGCCGTGATGATATGTCCAGCCAGGTCACCTGTGATACAAGTCAGTATTGGACGTCCATCCCTGTCTGAGAACGTCAGGAGATGACATGGAAACCGGACACTAGGGGCAAAAGTGAGCGTGCTTTGCCAAGGTGTTGTGGATGGGGATGGTGGATGTGCGTAAGCCTATCCCAAACCTTAACCCAAACTTAAAAGTGTGGAGTTAATGCCTAAACATATCCTTAAACACAACAACAACAACACATTACTTTTGCAACAACCACAAAATGTGAAGTTTGAGAAACATGGATGAACTAACATGGATGTCTAATTCTGACGTGAGACTGTGAGAGCTGGTTAAATATGTCACACACCCACAGCCAGGCTGTTGTATTTCTGTCACTACATGGCATCTCCTAGGGTGTGTCCCAAGTGGTACCCTGTTGACAATAGTGCACTATCCCTGAACTGGTCGAAAGTAGTGCACTATATAGGAAATAGGGTGTCATTTCAAACGCAGCCCTGGTAAACACCATGCAGTCACTCCTCAGGATACTCTTACTGCCGTGGTTAACATGGCATGGCAAAAATAATCTTCCAGTCTCACACTCCTTCTAGTGTTAGACGTAGCTGGACCATCTAAATCAACCCACCACCGCTAATCAAGTCTGCAATGATTGCACATTCACGGATACACACACAAGCGAACATACACACACACACACACGCACTAGACACATTCTATCTGAATCTCTTAATTTCCCTCCTCTCTTTCTTTTCAAGCAAATAACATTCAACAGCATAGTTCACATGCAATCTGAGTAAAATATTCCTACCAGCCCATGTCCTTCCTAACATGACCAGAGGAAGCAGCAGTAAAATATTCCTACCAGCCCATGTCCTTCCTAACATGACCAGAGGAAGCAGCAGTAAAATATTCCTACCAGCCCATGTCCTTCCTAACATGACCAGAGGAAGCAGCAGTAAAATATTCCTACCAGCCCATGTCCTTCCTAACATGACCAGAGGAAGCAGCAGCACTCCACAGTACCTTCCTCCATGTAGAAACCCTCAGCTCCATTACAACACCCAATCAGTCTCTGTCTATCTCTCAAATGACACCCTATTCCCTACATAGTGCCCTACATTGACCAGTAGTGCATTATATAGGGAATAGGATGCCATTTGGGACATACCCCTGTGTCTCCACTAATGAGAACCAACCATCCATCCAGTCAGACAGCCAGCCAGTCAGATAGCCAGCTAGTCAGCCAGTCAGCCAGCCAGCCAGTCAGTCAGCTATCCAGACAGCTAGCTAGACAGCCAGTCAGCCATCTATCCATCCAGTCAGTCAGCCAAGGAGGGGGAGGCCCAGCCTGTCCGGCCCACGTGCCTGACTGATCTCCACTCTCCAAGGAGGACCAGCGCTACAGGACTCCGGCCAGCACCATTAATTATGGAGGGAACCCAGAACACCCGAATTAATAAGAGTTTGCTCCTGAAAGGTTAAGAGCCAGTCAATGATTTATACATGTATGTACGGGGTGAGACACACACAGAGAGAGAGAGAGAGAGAGAGAGAGAGAGAGAGAGAGAGAGAGAGAGAGAGAGAGAGAGAAACATAGAGAGAGAGAGAAACAGAGAGAGAGAGAAACAGAGAGAGAGAAACAGAGAGAGAGAAAGACAGAGTGAAAAATAGAGAGATGGGAAGAGAAAAAGTGAGAGATAGACAGATAACGAGGGAGAGAGAGAGACAGATAAAGAGGGAGAGAGAGAGAAAGAGATAGAGATATGGGAAGAGAGAGAGAGACAGATGGAGAGAGAGAGCGAGACAGAGTGAAAAATAGAGAGAGAAGAAAGAAATAGAGAGACAACTGGAGAGCGAGAGAGAGAATGAAAAATAGAGAGATGGGAAGAGAAAGAGAGAGAGAGACAGATGGAGAGAAAGAGAGCGAGTCAGAGAGCGAGAGATAGACTGTAGGGCTGCCGGTAGCACATTATGAACTCTCTTTTCTCCTCTGATTAGACTTATGGTGAATTGAGATGTTCTCTTCCACTCAAGGCGTTCAACCACACTCATAACTGATGGGATCGTTTGGGAGCGCTGTCGGCCAGGAGGCCTAACCCCAACCGACCTCAGTTCATCTTTCAATCACCCACGTGGGCATATGTTCCTAAAAACCAATGAGAAGATGGCATGTAGGTATATGCTTCTAAAAACCAATGAGGAGATGGGAGAGGTGGGACTTGCAGCGCGTTCTGCGTCACAAATACAATCACCTTCTATTTTAATGCCTGGCAACGCAGATGCTCTTTGACACGCGCAGGCACTGATTGAATAACATGTATGTGTACATTTATTTTTGCAACACACACGTGACCAGTGTTGTCAGCATGTAAGAGTTTCTTATAGAACAAAAGGCAGGCAAAAGGTAGGTCAAGACAGGCAAAGAGTCAAAATCCAAATCAGAGCCAGGCAGGTTTTATTTGTATTTATTTATTTATTTTCACCTTTATTTAACCAGGTAGGCTAGTTGAGAACACCTTTATTTAACCAGGTAGGCTAGTTGAGAACACCTTTATTTAACCAGGTAGGCTAGTTGAGAACACCTTTATTTAACCCGGTAGGCTAGTTGAGAACATCTTTATTTAACCAGGTAGGCTAGTTGAGAACACCTTTATTTAACCAGGTAGGCTAGTTGAGAACACCTTTATTTAACCAGGTAGGCTAGTTGAGAACACATTTATTTAACCATGTAGGCTAGTTGAGAACACCTTTATTTAACCAGGTAGGCTAGTTGAGAACACCTTTATTTAACCAGGTAGGCTAGTTGAGAACACCTTTATTTAACCAGGTAGGCTAGTTGAGAACACCTTTATTTAACCAGGTAGGCTAGTTGAGAACACCTTTATTTAACCAGGTAGGCTAGTTGAGAACACATTTATTTAACCAGGTAGGCTAGTTGAGAACACCTTTATTTAACCAGGTAGGCTAGTTGAGAACACCTTTATTTAACCAGGTAGGCTAGTTGAGAACACCTTTATTTAACCAGGTAGGCTAGTTGAGAACACCTTTATTTAACCCGGTAGGCTAGTTGAGAACATCTTTATTTAACCAGGTAGGCTAGTTGAGAACACCTTTATTTAACCAGGTAGGCTAGTTGAGAACACCTTTATTTAACCAGGTAGGCTAGTTGAGAACACATTTATTTAACCATGTAGGCTAGTTGAGAACACCTTTATTTAACCAGGTAGGCTAGTTGAGAACACCTTTATTTAACCAGGTAGGCTAGTTGAGAACACCTTTATTTAACCAGGTAGGCTAGTTGAGAACACCTTTATTTAACCAGGTAGGCTAGTTGAGAACACATTTATTTAACCATGTAGGCTAGTTGAGAACACCTTTATTTAACCAGGTAGGCTAGTTGAGAACACCTTTATTTAACCAGGTAGGCTAGTTGAGAACACCTTTATTTAACCAGGTAGGCTAGTTGAGAACACATTTATTTAACCAGGTAGGCTAGTTGAGAACACCTTTATTTAACCAGGTAGGCCAGTTGAGAACACCTTTATTTAACCAGGTAGGCTAGTTGAGAACACCTTTATTTAACCAGGTAGGCCAGTTGAGAACACCTTTATTTAACCAGGTAGGCTAGTTGAGAACACCTTTATTTAACCAGGTAGGCTAGTTGAGAACACCTTTATTTAACCAGGTAGGCTAGTTGAGAACACCTTTATTTAACCAGGTAGGCTAGTTGAGAACACCTTTATTTAACCAGGTAGGCTAGTTGAGAACACCTTTATTTAACCAGGTAGGCTAGTTGAGAACACATTTATTTAACCAGGTAGGCTAGTTGAGAACACCTTTATTTAACCAGGTAGGCTAGTTGAGAACACCTTTATTTAACCAGGTAGGCTAGTTGAGAACACCTTTATTTAACCAGGTAGGCTAGTTGAGAACACCTTTATTTAACCAGGTAGGCTAGTTGAGAACACCTTTATTTAACCAGGTAGGCTAGTTGAGAACACATTTATTTAACCAGGTAGGCTAGTTGAGAACACCTTTATTTAACCAGGTAGGCTAGTTGAGAACACATTTATTTAACCAGGTAGGCTAGTTGAGAACACCTTTATTTAACCAGGTAGGCTAGTTGAGAACACCTTTATTTAACCAGGTAGGCTAGTTGAGAACACATTTATTTAACCAGGTAGGCTAGTTGAGAACACATTTATTTAACCAGGTAGGCTAGTTGAGAACACATTTATTTAACCAGGTAGGCTAGTTGAGAACACCTTTATTTAACCAGGTAGGCTAGTTGAGAACACCTTTATTTAACCAGGTAGGCTAGTTGAGAACACCTTTATTTAACCAGGTAGGCTAGTTGAGAACACCTTTATTTAACCAGGTAGGCTAGTTGAGAACACCTTTATTTAACCAGGTAGGCTAGTTGAGAACACCTTTATTTAACCAGGTAGGCTAGTTGAGAACACCTTTATTTAACCAGGTAGGCCAGTTGAGAACACCTTTATTTAACCATGTAGGCTAGTTGAGAACACCTTTATTTAACCAGGTAGGCTAGTTGAGAACACCTTTATTTAACCAGGTAGGCTAGTTGAGAACACCTTTATTTAACCAGGTAGGCTAGTTGAGAACACCTTTATTTAACCAGGTAGGCTAGTTGAGAACACATTTATTTAACCAGGTAGGCTAGTTGAGAACACCTTTATTTAACCAGGTAGGCTAGTTGAGAACACCTTTATTTAACCAGGTAGGCTAGTTGAGAACACCTTTATTTAACCAGGTAGGCTAGTTGAGAACACCTTTATTTAACCAGGTAGGCTAGTTGAGAACACATTTATTTAACCAGGTAGGCTAGTTGAGAACACCTTTATTTAACCAGGTAGGCTAGTTGAGAACACATTTATTTAACCAGGTAGGCTAGTTGAGAACACCTTTATTTAACCAGGTAGGCTAGTTGAGAACACCTTTATTTAACCAGGTAGGCTAGTTGAGAACACATTTATTTAACCAGGTAGGCTAGTTGAGAACACATTTATTTAACCAGGTAGGCTAGTTGAGAACACATTTATTTAACCAGGTAGGCTAGTTGAGAACACCTTTATTTAACCAGGTAGGCTAGTTGAGAACACCTTTATTTAACCAGGTAGGCTAGTTGAGAACACCTTTATTTAACCAGGTAGGCTAGTTGAGAACACCTTTATTTAACCCGGTAGGCTAGTTGAGAACACCTTTATTTAACCAGGTAGGCTAGTTGAGAATAAGTTCTCATTTGCAACTGTGACCTGGCCAAGAAAAAGCATAGCAATTTGACACATACAACAACACAGAGTTACACATGGAATAAACAAAACATACAGTCAATAATACGGTAGAAACAAGAAAACAAAAAGTCTATATACAGTGAGTGCAAATGAGGTAAGATCAGGGAGTTAAGGCAATAAATAGGCCCTGGTGGCGAAGTAATTACAACATAGAAATTAAACACTGGAATGATGAGGATGAGGTAGATAGATGGGATGTTAACAGATGGGCTACGTACAGGTGCAGTGATCTGTGAGCTGCTCTGACAGCTGGTGCTTAAAGCTAGTGAGGGAGATATGAGTCTCCAGCTTCAGAGATTTTTGCAGTTCTTTCCGGTCATTGGCCTCAGAGAACTGGAAGGAAAGACGACCAAAGGAGGAATTGGCTTTGGGGGTGACCAGTGAGATATACCTGCTGGAGCGCGTGCTATGGGTGGGTGCTGCTATGGTGACCAGTGAGCTGAGATAAGGCGGGGCTTTACCTAGCAGAGACTTGTAGATAACCTGTGACCAGTGGGTTTGGCGACGAGTATGAAGCGAGGGCCAACCAACGAGAGCATACCGGTCGCAGTGGTGGAAAGTGTATGGGGCTTTGGTGACAAAACGGATGGCACTGTGATAGACTGCATCCAATTTGTTGAGTAGAGTGTTGGAGGCTATTTTATAGATGACATCACCAAAGTCGAGGATCGGTAGGATGGTCAGTTTTACGAGGGTATGTTTGGCAGGTGTGGACAGTGATCGATTGAATAGCATGCATTTAGTTTTACTTGCATTTAAGAGCAGTTGGAGGCCATGGAAGGAGAGTTGTACGGCATTGAAGCTCGTCTGGAGGTTAGTTAGCACAGTGTCCAAAGAGGGGCCAGAAGTATACAGAATTGTGTCGTCTGCGTAGAGGTGGATCAGAGAATCACCAGCAGCAAGAGCGACATCATTGACGTATACAGTGAAGAGAGTCGGCCCGAGAATTGAAACTTGTGGCAATTTGGCACAATGAACTCTATCAGAGAAGTAGTTGGTAAACCAGGCGTGGCAATCATTTGAGAAACCAATGAAGATGGCTGCACAGTAATGTCTCTTATCGATGGCGGTTATGATATTGTTTAGGACCTTGAGCGTGGCTGAGGTGCACCCATGACCAGCTCTGAAACCAGATTGCATAGTGGAGAAGGTACGGTGGGATTCGAAATGGTCGGTAGTCTGTTTGTTAACTTGGCTTTCGAGGACCTTAGAATGACAGGGTAGGATAGATATAGGTCTCTTGCAGTTTGGGTATAGGGTGTCACCCCCTTTGAAGAGGGGGATGACCGCGGCAGATTTCCCATCTTTGGGAATCTCAGACGATACGAAAGAGAGGTTGAACAGGCTAGTAATAGGGGTTGCAACAATTTTGGTAGATCATTTTAGAAAGAGAGGGTCCAGATTGACTAGCCTGGCTGATTTCTAGGGCTCCAGATTTTGCAGCTCTTTCAGAACCTCAGCTATCTGGATTTGGGTGGAGGAGAAATGGTGGGGGCTTGGGCGGGTTGCTGTGGAGGGTGCCGGTCAGTTGACCGGGGTAGGGGAAGCCAAGTGGAAAGCATGGCCAGCCGTAAAGAAATGCTTATTGAAATTCTCAATTATAGTGGATTTATCGGTGGTGACAGTGTTTCCTAGCCTCAGAGCAGTGGGCAGCTGGGAGGAGGTGCTCTTATTCTCCATGGACTTTAGTGTCCCAGAACGTTTTTGAGTTTGTACTACAGGATGCACATTTCTGTCTGGAAAAGCTTGCCTCAACTTTCCTAACTGCCTGTGTATATTTTTCCTAACTTCCCTGTAAAGTTGCATATCACAGGGGCTATTCGATGCTAATGAAGAACGCCACAGGATGGTTTTGTGCTGGTCAAGGGTAGACAGGTCTGGAGTCAACCAAGGGCTATATCTGTTCCTGGTTCTAATTTTTTTTTGAATGGAGCATGCTTATTTAAGATGGTGAGGAAGGCACTTTTAAAGAATAACCAGGCATCCTCTACTGACGGGATGAGGTCCATATCATTCCAGGATGCCCCAGCCAGGTCAATTAGAAAGACCTGCTCGCAGAAGAGATTTAGGGAGCGTTTGACAGGGAAGAGGGGTGGTCGTTTGGTCGCAGACCCATTATGGATGCAGGCAATGAGGCAGTGATCGCTGAGGTCTTGATTGAAAACAGCAGAGGTGTATTTGGAGGGCAAGTTAGTTAGGATGATAATTTTATGAGGGTGCCCAGTTTAGGTCACCTGGTAGCACGAGCTCAGAAGATAGATGGGGGGCAATCAATTCACATATGGTGTCGAGGGCACAGCTGGGGGCAGAGGGTGGTCTATAGCAAGCGGCAACGGTGAGAGACTTGTTTCTGGAAAGGTGAATTTTAAGAAGTAGAAGCTCGAATTGTTTGGGTACAGACCTGGATAGTAAGACAGAACTCTGCAGGCTATCTTTGCAGTAGATTGCAACACTGTCCCCTTTGGCAGTTCTATCTTGGGGGAAAATGTTATAGTTAGGGATGGAGATTTCAGGGTTTTTGATGGTTTTCCTAAGCCAGGATTCAGACACAGCTAAGACATCCGGGTTGGCAGATTGTGCTGAAGCATTGAGTAAAACAAACTTAGGAAGTAGGCTTCTAATGTTAACATACATGAAACCAAGGCTTTTACAGTTACAGAAGTCAACAAATGAGAGCACCTGCAAAGTGGAGCTAGGCACTGCAGGACCTGGATTAACTTCTACATCACCAGAGGAACAGAGGAGAAGTTGGATACGGGTACAGCTAAAGGCTATACGAACTCGCCATCTAGCACGTTCGGAACACAGAGTAAAAGGAGCAGGTTTCTGGGCACGATAGTATAGATTCAAGGCATAGTGTACAGACAAAGGTAAGGTAGGATGTGAGTACATTGGAGGTAAACCTAGGCATTGAGTAATGATGAGAGAGATATAGTCTTTAGAGACATTTAAACCAGGTAATGTCATCGCATATGTAGGAGGTGGAACAACATGGTTGGTTATGGCATATTGAGCAGGGCTAGAGGCTCGACAGTGAAATAAGACAGTAGTCACTAACCAGGACAGTAATGGACGAGGCATATTGATATTAGAGAGAGGCATGCGTAGCCAAGTGATCATAGGGGTCCAGTAAGTGGTTGGGCTGGCTGGGGACATGGCGATTCAGACAGGTACAGGACGGCAGACAAAAGGTAGGTCAAGACAGGGAAAGAATCCTAATCTAAATCAGAGTCAGGCAGGTACAGGACGACAGGCAGGATCAGGGTCAGGACAGGCAGAAAGGTCAGAACTGGTAAGACTAGGAAACTTGCAACAGGACAAACTTGCAACTGACAAACAGAAAACACAGGTATAAATGCACAAAGGATAATGAGGGGAGGGGGGAGACACCTGGTGGGGGGGTGGAGACAAGCACAAAGACAGGTTAAACAGATCTTGGTGTGACAAAAACCAAGCCACACTAGGATGCTCATATGCAGGTTACTGTATATACCTTGGTACGTTAATATGCAGGTTACTGTATATATACTGGGACGTTAATATGCAGGTTACTGTATATATACTGGGACGTTAATATGCAGGTTACTGTATATACACGGGAATGTTAATATGCAGCCTACTGTATATACACTGGGATGTTAATATGCAGGTTACTGTATATATACTGGGAGGTTAATATGCAGGTTACTGTATATATACTGGGACGTTAATATGCAGGTTACTGTATATATACTGGGACGTTAATATGCAGGTTACTGTATATACACGGGAATGTTAATATGCAGCCTACTGTATATACACTGGGATGTTAATATGCAGGTTACTGTATATATACTGGGACGTTAATATGCAGGTTACTGTATATATACTGGGAGGTTAATATGCAGGTTACTGTATATATACTGGGACGTTAATATGCAGGTTACTGTATATATACTGGGACGTTAATATGCAGGTTACTGTATATACTGGGACGTTAATATGCAGGTTACTGTATATATACTGGGACGTTAATATGCAGGTTACTGTATATATACTGGGACGTTAATATGCAGGTTACTGTATATATACTGGGACGTTAATATGCAGGTTACTGTATATACACGGGAATGTTAATATGCAGCCTACTGTATATACACTGGGATGTTAATATGCAGGTTACTGTATATATACTGGGAGGTTAATATGCAGGTTACTGTATATATACTGGGACGTTAATATGCAGGTTACTGTATATATACTGGGACGTTAATATGCAGGTTACTGTATATACACAGGAATGTTAATATGCAGGTTACTGTATATATACTGGGACGTTAATATGCAGGTTACTGTATATATACTGGGAGGTTAATATGCAGGTTACTGTATATATACTGGGACGTTAATATGCAGGTTACTGTATATATACTGGGACGTTAATATGCAGGCTACTGTATATATACTGGGACGTTAATATGCAGGTTACTGTATATGCACTGGGATGTTAATATGCAGGTTACTGTATATGCACTGGGATGTTAATATGCAGGTTACTGTATATACACTATATACACTGGGACGTTAATATGCAGGTTACTGGATCGGTTATCCTACCGATCCTTGACTTTGGCAATGTCATTTACAAAATAACCTCCAACACTCTACTCAGCAAATTGGATGCAGTCTGTCACAGTGCCTTCCGTTGTGTCACCAAAGCCCCATATACTACCCACCACTGCGACCTGTATGCTCTCGTTGGCTGGTCCTCGCTACATATTTGTCGCCAGACCCACTGGCTCCAGGTCATCTATAAGTCTCTGCAGGTTACTGTATATATACTGGAATGTTAATATGCAGGTTACTGCAGCCTATATTAACATCCTTATCTAGCATATACTTTGTCATTATGTTATTATTCCATGATGTAATATATTAATAATACAAAAGAAGACATACTGCTGCCACCTGACACATACGATACACACTAACACCCTCAGTTATGCACTCTGACAAAGACCCCCCTGATATGCACGTTGACGTGGGGGTCATGTGACCAGAATCTAGGATGACTCTATCATGTACCATTAACAAGAACACTGTTTCTGCTCACAGGCTACAGCCCAGCGCATGACAACGGTAGAAAAACAAGTCACAGTACATTTCCTTTTTTAAGTAGACTGAACAAGGTGCTGTGAAAAAACTCTCGTTCAGAATCGGGAAAAGAACACCCAACAAATGTTTTTGGAGGCAAATAGATGAACAAATGAAAGTCGTGAAAGATGATTGAGAAAATCAGTTGTTCATTCATATTTGATGGACCGGCTTAATGTGATTTACCCAACAAACATAAAAAAACAACCTACGGGGAGATGAGGAGAGAAATTATGAGGTGTGTGGATGGAAGTACCTGCAATATGCTGCTGATATCAGCTCTAACACAGTGGCCAATGATGTGGCTTCAGAATACTGCACTGTAACACCAATTCAAGCCTGTCTCGTTTCTTACGTAGAGCCAATGATGATAATCTACTGTACAGAGAAACACAGTCACGCACTCATTTGCACACATATGCATACAAGCACATACACACAGAGAGAGCACACACACACTACTAAGGGGTATACTACAAAGGAAGCTAGGGTTTTCTAAAGCTAACCAGTTTCAGTTAGCTTCACAGCCCAACTCAGGCTTCATCTATACTACGGCGGTGGATATTGCTCGTCCGGTTGCCGCTAACTCTAGCAAGCTTGTAACCCCGTCTGCATGTCGCAAGTGGCTAGCCGAATGCCGAACTCTTCATTGAGGTAACGCTGAAACATCAATCCATGGGCGAATCAGAACTCTTCATTGAGACAACGCTGAAACATCAATCCATGGGCGAGTAGAACCCTTCGTTGAGACACTGCTGAAACATCAATCCACGTGAGAGTAGAACCCTTCGTTGAGACACTGCTGAAACATCAATCCATGTGAGAGTCAGTGCCACATTTTCATTGGAGCCGAAAACAAAATGAAAAGTTGTCTTGCAAAGTTAGTTAGTCTTTAGTTTATTACTCATCGTTAATCCTGTCTTTGGTGTGCTTATCAATGCATAAGCACCTTTTCCCCCACTCCTATCACTAAAATAATTGGATTAAGCCACACAAGTGTTACTGTGCGTGAAGTTTGAAAAGTGTTCTCTCATTACTAAATGTGTAATGTGATAGGTATTTTAACATTTAAAATAAAAAATAAAAAATGTATTGTCTTGTTCAAATTAAGTGGATGTTAACGCAATCTTTGCGAGAGGGAGAGAATCTGATATCATTGGTCCTCAACTCGCAGCTCAGACATTTAATTCAGCATAAATAGTTAGTCCTGACTAGTTCTGAAGGATTTGTTGCCATAAAAAATTACCTGGTTAAAAGGTGAGACACTTTTGTGGATCAGGTTATCCTGAGTTGAACTCAGTTGACCTAAGTTACCTCGGTAACTCCTCAAACCTGGTGCTCCCCAGTGTATTTGTGTGTCATCCCATCAGGTCATTAACGGGCCCGAGCCACGCATCAGGTGAACTGGTGCATCAATAAAGCTCACACTCTCTCTCTTCATTAGAGGCCTCCCGGCTAGGCAACCTGTCACTCCGCTGCCCTGTCTCTGGCTCAGACCACAACACCACCCAGGAAACTCAAGGGGTGTGGAGCTCTCTCTCAAGTTAGAAGGGTGACATTATTGCCTATTTAATCTCAGAGCCTATACCAAGGCAGGATAGGAGGGTGACATCATTGCCTATTTAATCTCAGAGCCTATACCAAGGCAGGATAGGAGCTTGACATCATAGCCTATTTAATCTCAGAGCCTATGCCAAGGCAGGATAGGAGCATGACATCACTGCCTATTTAATCTCAGAGCCTATACCAAGGCAGGATAGGAGCATGACATCACTGCCTATTTAATCTCAGAGACTATGCCATACAAACCTAACAATCTATTGATAAACTAAATATTTTACAACAATTTGTCTTTTGCATGTCGTGGCCTAATAATGCCAAAAGTTCAAAATTACACAACTAGTAAAGGGCGTTTTGTCACCATAAAATGTGAATGGAGGCATTTTCCAGTCTGGGGGTGTTAATGCTTATTCATGCGCACAGAGAGAGAGATAAGCTTTTTAGAAGCATATACCTACATGCCATCTTCTCATTGGTTTTTAGGAACATATACCCACGTGGGTGATTGAAAGATGAACTGAGGTCGGTTGGGGTTAGGCCTCCTGGCCGACAGCGCTCCCAAACGATCCCATCAGTTATGAGTGTGGTTGAACGCCTTGAGTGGAAGAGAACATCTCAATTCACCATAAGTCTAATCAGAGGAGAAAAGAGAGTTCATAATGTGCTACCGGCAGCCTCACAGTCTATCTCTCGCTCTCTGACTCGCTCTCTCTCTCTCTCCATCTGTCTCTCTCTCTTTCTCTTCCCATCTCTCTATTTTTCATTCTCTCTCTCACTCTCCAGTTGTCTCTCTATTTCTTTCTTCTCTCTATTTTTCACTCTCTGTCTCGCTCTCTCTCTCCATCTGTCTCTCTCTCTCTTCCCATATCTCTATCTCTTTCTCTCTCTCTCCCTCTTTATCTGTCTCTCTCTCTCCCTCGTTATCTGTCTCTCTCTCACTTTTTCTCTTCCCACCCCTCTCTCTCTCTCCCTCGTTATCTCTCTCTCTCACTTTTTCTCTTCCCACCCCTCTCTCTCTCTCTCTCCATCTCTCTCACTTTTTCTCTTCCCATCTCTCTCTCTCCATCTCTCTCACTTTTTCTCTTCCCATCTCTCTATTTTTCTCTCTCTCTCTCTATTTTTCTCTCTCTCTCTCTCTCTCTCTCTGGGAAGAAGAAACGAGGAGAGAAATAGAGGAAAAGCAGGAAGACTCATTCCACAATGTTGGTAAAAGAGACGTAAATGTGATGCTACCGAAAACAACATATTATATCACATCTGTCTGGTGGTGGAGAATTAGATATTTCAGGCGAATAAGATTCAGCTTTTGTAATGCAATCCATTAAAGATGTTGATTCAGACGTGGGGGTTAGGGACGCAGGGAACGGTGCACCAATCACAGACTGTGTTCATTAATAATGTTCTGCCTTTGAAATAGTTTAGGGTCCAGGTCCTGGATACCATGATGGCCGTGCACTTCAGGCTGATGACTTAAACTACTGAGCAGGCTGAATGAAGGGACATTTTACCTGCACCATTTCCATAGCAATACCTACTGAGTGCTTAGAGCACTTTGAACTTTCATTAGACATGGCATTACGTGATGTGTTTTGCATTGTGCGTTAGGGTTGGGAGTATTTTCAGAAGACAGTGTAATACAGTATAAGGAATAAATCTCTACGTGAAGACTTTGGACATTTCATTGTTATCCTCTAATTTGGTGCCAAATTCAGATTCCAAATGTTTGCAATTGTTTGTTCATGTTTGCAAGAGTTTTGAAGTACATTCCTACTGCTAGACATAATTTCATGTTAATTGATGAAATACCTGTTTGGACTTTTAACCTGTTTAGGTTGCTAATTTTGAGTTGAGCATTTTGTGAGAAATTATTTACACTCAAAGTTATAGGTGCTCTGCCTAGTTTATAGGCGTGCTGCCAAGTTTAAAGGTGCTCTGCCTAGTTTATAGGTGCTTTGCCTAGTTTAAAGGTGCTCTGCCCGAGCCACGTTTATAGGTGCTTTGCCTAGTTTATAGGTGCTCGGCCTAGTTTAAAGTTGCTCTGCACCAGTAAATAAATACCACCTTCTGCAGCAGTAAATAAATACCATCTTCTGCACCAGTAAATAAATACCACCTTCTTTTACCCCTTTTCTCCCCAATTGATGTAGATATAGTCTTGTCCCATTGCTGCAACTCCCCTACGGACTCGGGAGAGGCAAAGATCAAGAGCCATGTGTCCTCCGAACCCGCCAAGCTGCACTGCTTCTTGACACACTGGTCGCTTAACCAGGAAGACAGCCACACCAATATGTCAGAGGAAACATCGTCCAGCTGGCAACAAGAGTCAGCTTGCAGGCGCCCAGCCCGCCACAAGGAGTCACTAGAGCATGATGGGACAAGGACATCCTGGCTGTCCAAACCCTCCTCTAACCCGGACGATGCTGGGCCATTTGTGCACCGCCTCATGGGTTTCCTGGTCACAGCCAGCTGTGACACAGACTGGGATCGAACCCGGGTCTGTAGTGACGCCTCAAGCACGCGACGCAGTGCCTTAGACCACTGTGCCACTTGGGACGCCTAAATACAACATTCTACACCAGTAAATAAATACCACTACTGCACCAGTAAATAAATACCACTACTGCACCAGTAAATAAATACCACTACTGCACCAGTAAATAAATACCACTACTGCACCAGTAAATAAATACCACTACTGCACCAGTAAATAAATACCACTACTGCACCATTCTGTCTGACTCCTGATGCTTCGCACCCCTGACAAAATGTCTAGGGTTTTACAATCTGTTACATGCAAAGTGTAAAAACAAATCTCCAGCGACATTGTTTAGAAAACTATGGAGGAGAAAAGACAAGCACTTAACGTAATTGTGTTACATTCTAACCAAATAATGACTTTGATTTGCTACCCCACAGCTGCACAGAGAGTGAACAGCTGATCTTTTATAGTGAAGTAGGCCTATGTATCAAGATTAAAGTTTATTGTCAGGGAATAGGCCTACGTATCAAGATTAAAGTTTATTGTCAGGGAAGTAGGCCTATGTATCAAGATTAAAGTTTATTGTCAGTGAAGTAGGCCTATGTATCAAGATTAAAGTCTATTGTCAGTGAAGTAGGCCTATGTATCAAGATTAAAGTTTATTGTCAGGGAAGTAGGCCTATGTATCAAGATTAAAGTTTATTGTCAGGGAAGTAGGCCTACATATCAAGATTAAAGTTTATTGTCAGGGAAGTAGGCCTACGTATCAAGATTAAAGTTTATTGTCAGGGAAGTAGGCCTACGTATCAAGATTAAAGTTTATTGTCAGGGAAGTCGGCCTATGTATCAAGATTAAAGTTTATTGTCAGGGAAGTAGGCCTACGTATCAAGATTAAAGTTTATTGTCAGGGAAGTAGGCCTACGTATCAAGATTAAAGTTTATTGTCAGGGAAGTAGGCCTACGTATCAAGATTAAAGTTTATTGTCAGGGAAGTAGGCCTACGTATCAAGATTAAAGTTTATTGTCAGGGAAGTAGGCCTACGTATCAAGATTAAAGTTTATTGTCAGGGAAGTAGGCCTATGTATCAAGATTAAAGTTTATTGTCAGGGAAGTAGGCCTACGTATCAAGATTAAAGTTTATTGTCAGGGAAGTAGGCCTACGTATCAAGATTAAAGTTTATTGTCAGGGAAGTAGGCCTACGTATCAAGATTAAAGTTTATTGTCAGGGAAGTAGGCCTACGTATCAAGATTAAAGTTTATTGTCAGGGAAGTAGGCCTATGTATCAAGATTAAAGTTTATTGTCAGGGAAGTAGGCCTATGTATCAAGATTAAAGTTTATTGTCAGGGAAGTAGGCCTATGTATCAAGATTAAAGTTTATTGTCAGGGAAGTAGGCCTATGTATCAAGATTAAAGTTTATTGTCAGGGAAGTAGGCCTATGTATCAAGATTAAAGTTTATTGTCAGGGAAGTAGGCCTATGTATCAAGATTAAAGTCTATTTGCAGGGAAGTAGGCCTACGTATCAAGATTAAAGTTTATTGTCAGGGAAGTAGGCCTATGTATCAAGATTAAAGTTTATTGTCAGGGAAGTAAGGCCTACGTATCAAGATTAAAGTTTATTGTCAGGGAAGTAGGCCTATGTATCAAGATTAAAGTTTATTGTCAGGGAAGTAGGCCTATGTATCAAGATTAAAGTTTATTGTCAGGGAAGTAGGCCTATGTATCAAGATTAAAGTTTATTGTCAGGGAAGTAGGCCTATGTATCAAGATTAAAGTCTATTGTCAGTGAAATAGGCCTATGTATCAAGATTAAAGTTTATTGTCAGGGAAGTAGGCCTATGTATCAAGATTAAAGTCTATTGTCAGGGAAGTAGGCCTATGTATCAAGATTAAAGTCTATTGTCAGTGAAATAGGCCTATGTATCAAGATTAAAGTTTATTGTCAGGGAAGTAGGCCTATGTATCAAGATTAAAGTCTATTGTCAGGGAAGTAGGCCTATGTATCAAGATTAAAGTCTATTGTCAGGGAAGTAGGCCTAAACTCATGAGAAATAGAATTGCAACTACTGTAAGTATTGTAATTCTTTTTTTTTGAGCAGCCTGCCCTACAATGTTTTATAATTGGGGCAGTTTCTCATATCTAGGTTCTGGGAGAAGTTGATATAAAACATTGTTGAATTCAAATATTCTGCTGACATGTCCACTACGATTTGCCATTGTTATCTCTTTCAGGAAACTGACAGTCATTTGCCATTGTTATCTCTTTTAGGAAACTGACAGTTTTCCATTGTTATCTCTTTCAGGAAACTGACAGCCATTTGCCATTGTTATCTCTTTCAGGAAACCGACAGTCATTTGCCATTGTTATCTCTTTCAGGAAACTGACAGTCATTTGCCATTATTATCTCTTTCAGGAAACTGACACTCATTTGCCATTGTTATCTCTTTCAGGAAACTGACAGTAATTTTCCATTGTTATCTCTTTCAGGAAACTGACACTCATTTGCCATTGTTATCTCTTTCAGGAAACTGACAGTAATTTTCCATTGTTATCTCTTTCAGGAAACTGACAGTCATTTTCCAGATACAGAGTAGAATACTGCTAAAGATTAGAACATTGTGCCAACATAGTAAATAGACCAGTGGTGTATGTAAAATATTTGACAGTATGGGTAGGCCACAGTATTGCTGTGCGATAGGAGCGTGACATCATTGCCTATTTAATCTCAGAGCCTATACCAAGGCAGGATAAGAGCGTGACATCATTGCCTATTTAAACTCAGAGCCTATACCAAGGCAGGATAAGAGTGTGACATCATTGCCTATTTAATCTCAGAGCCTATACCAAGGCAGGATAAGAGCGTGACATCATTGCCTATTTAAACTCAGAGCCTATACCAAGGCAGGATAAGAGCGTGACATCATTGCCTATTTAATCTCAGAGCCTATACCAAGGCAGGATAAGAGCGTGACATCACTGCCTATTTAATCTCAGAGCCTATACCAAGGCAGGATAAGAGTGTGACATCACTGCCTATTTAAGTCTCAGAGCCTATACCAAGGCAGGATAAGAGCGTGACATCACTGCCTATTTAATCTCAGAGCCTATACCAAGGCAGGATAAGAGCGTGACATCATTGTCTATTTAATCTCAGAGCCTATACCAAGGCAGGATAGGAGCGTGACATCATTATCTATTTAAACTCAGAGCCTATACCAAGGCAGGATAGGAACGTGACATCATTGCCTATTTAATCTCAGAGCCTTTACCAAGGCAGGATAGTAGTGTGACATCATATCCTATTTAATCTCAGAGCCTATACCAAGGCAAGTTAGTAGTGTGACATCATATCCTATTTAATCTCAGAGCCTATACCAAGGCAAGTTAGGAGGGTGACATTATTGCCTATTTAATCTCAGAGCCTATACCAAGGCAGGATAGGAGGGTGACATCATTGCCTATTTAATCTCAGAGCCTATACCAAGGCAGGATAGGAGCGTGACATCATTATCTATTTAAACTCAGAGCCTATACCAAGGCAGGATAGGAACGTGACATCATTGCCTATTTAATCTCAGAGCCTATACCAAGGCAGGATAGTAGTGTGACATCATATCCTATTTAATCTCAGAGCCTATACCAAGGCAAGTTAGGAGGGTGACATCATTGCCTATTTAATCTCAGAGCCTATACCAAGGCAGGATAGGAGCGTGACATCTTAGCCTTTTTAATCTCAGAGTCTATACCAAGGCAGGATAGGAGCGTGACATCACTGCCTATTTAATCTCAGAGTCTATGCCATACAAACCTAACAATCTATTGATAAACTAAATATTTTACAACAATTTGTCTTTTGCATGTCGTGGCCTAATAATGCCAAAAGTTCAAAATTACACAACTAGTAAAGGGCGTTTTGTCACCATAAAAGGTGAATGGAGGCATTTTCCAGTCTGGGGGTGTTAATGCTTATTCATGCGCACAGTTTTACGACCAGTCTGGTTTGTAATGGGAAACATGGGTATGTATGATGTGAGGCAAGCTTATAAATCTCAACAGTTTTGTAAGTGCAAAGACTTTTCAGAAATGGCGCAAGCAGAAATGTTTTGTATAATGTACTGTAAATGAGGCCCCTGGTTCATACCAGCAATACTGGCCCAGTGGGGATCCCTCCTTAGGAATTAGCACTTCTTTATATCTGACCGTTTGTGTGAGCTTCCTGCCTCCCTCTTGTCCCCCTCAACTGAGAATGTTCCGGCGTCCCCCAGCGATGAACTCTATCAATCACCCCACTTGGAAAAGTTTACTTAGCTTTGGCTACTGGCTAGGCACCGGTACTCCCTACCCACGCCATGCTCATCAACACTCCCCACCTACTTTCTATTTCTCTTTGGCTCTTGCTCTCTCTCTCTCTGGTAGTCAGACAGGGACCTCAGCTGTAATCTGGAACCACTGTGCTTTTAAAACCCCACTGGATGTGTGTCTCTGTGGTGCCACATGGTCCATTTCACAAGATGTTGTGAGAATACACTGCAGGCTCAGAGCAACAGATTTTTCTAAGTGACTAGAGGGTATTGTGTGTAATGTACCCATGAAATATGATAGCAACATTGCCTTTCAACACCCAGTAAAAGGAAAAATATTCTAAAGTTGCCACCATCAACAACGTAATGACCGTAAAGCACATTGCTTAAAACAAACAATTGTTTGTCATTTTATAAACCAACCATTAAACTGATAATTTTGCCAATGATGAATTATGCATGAAACATCTTCCTACAGCTGGATAGACCTACAGCTCATATCTGAGGAAAATGAAAGTTGTGCTCTCTTAAAAGAACATTAGCTGAAGCTCCACTCCTGACATGTCTGGCCTTGAGCTTCGTTAATTCCACAACTCCTTATCCTCTCTGCCTCTGCTACACTACATAAGATAAATATGATAGAATAATTAATTACACAGCAAGCAAAGTATTTTCTAAAATCCTAAAGCCTGATACGTATAAATGTTTCTCACACTTTCAATTGAGCAGAAGGAGAAACAGATGAGAAAGAAACTAAGTAGTGGCCAGGGGCTGGTATCAGGAGGATGCATGGTCACAGTGTGAGACCGGTTGAAGAAAATAAAGACCTGCACAAGTGAACCCTGGTCAGCAGTGATGGTATTTTAATTCACACGTGTGTGAACACAGACAGCAACTTATCTGCCTGTGAATAACACAAACCAGTCCCACCATCCCAGAGCAAATCCTCTAAG
This sequence comes from Oncorhynchus kisutch, assembly GCF_002021735.2. Classification (NCBI taxonomy): domain Eukaryota; kingdom Metazoa; phylum Chordata; class Actinopteri; order Salmoniformes; family Salmonidae; genus Oncorhynchus; species Oncorhynchus kisutch. The sequence goes on from NC_034190.2 coordinate 13,555,519, forward strand.
GACAGCAATGACACCTTTACACTGAGAAATGTAATGCCAATAGTTTTTAATTCAATGCCAATAGTCTTTAATTCAGTGCCAATAGTCTTTCTCATTCAGTGAAACTGTTGAATCAAAAAGAGGGATGTTTTTATGCTCTCTCTGGTGACTGGGTGACATCAGGGAAGGGGTAACATTCAATCTCATTCAGCCACTTGTGAACGGCTGTGTTCCTTCTTATGGTCTCCACCGACTCCAGAGTCAACCTGTGGCTGGGTGCCCCCTGGTCCTTCCTTCCTGCAGCTCCAGGAGGATCTCCCTGCTTCAGCCCTGTCTGCCCTCCACTCCTACCCCCTCTAGCAAGGCCCAGCACTGCCCCGCACGTTGGTGGCCTCAGCTGCTTCTCAGCGACACTACTTGTTTGGACCCTCTCGTGGAGCTTCTTGGTTTCGTTCCTGTTGCAGATCTCCCTCAGCTTCCTGTAGAAGACGCGGCAGCTGAAGCCCTCCATCCAGCTGAGGCCGATGTGGTTCTGCAGCACGGCCAGGCTGGGATAGAGCAACAGGCACCCAGCACACCGGTACTGGAGCTCCCCCTCTACCTGCTCCATGGCAGAGGCTCTGCGCAGGAAGTTAAAGTCCAGGTGGCGGGGCTCGTATCTGGGCTCCACCGACTTGGACCGCTCCTTGGCTGAAGGCTGAGGTGGATGTGGTGGATATCCATGTCCGTAAGGGCCGGGTGGGGTGTGCTTCAGGGGGGTGCAGGGAGGGTGAGTGGGGATGGACTGCGTCTGTCGTACGTGTGGCTCTGCTGTCCTCAAAACCGTGAGGGAGGGTGGCCATCTCATTGAGGCTGGGAGAGAGAACAATAAATGAGGGGAACGTACATATGAAGAACCCTGATCTATGAAGAAATGTCTAGGTGAACACACATCAATGCTCCTGACTGACCTTTACACTTTTCAGATTTCTATTCAGTATAGCATTTGAGAGGTAGACTAAACTGAAGAAAGCAGCCAATTGAGAACATCTACCATTATGAAGGAACTGGAGAACATTAGCATTATGAAGGAACTGGAGAACATCTAGTATTACAAAGGAACTAGAGAACATCTAGCATTACAAAGGAACTGGAGAACATCTAGCATTACGAAGGAACTGGAGAACATCTAGCATTACGAAGGAACTGGAGAACATCTAGCATTACGAAGGAACTGGAGAACATCTAGCATTACGAAGGAACTGGAGAACATCTAGCATTACGAAGGAACTGGAGAACATCTAGCATTACGAAGGAACTGGAGAACATCTAGCATTACGAAGGAACTGGAGAACATCTAGCATTACAAAGGAACTGGAGAACATCTAGCATTACGAAGGAACTGGAGAACATCTAGCATTACAAAGGAACTGGAGAACATCTAGCATTAAGAAGGAACTGGAGAACATCTAGCATTAAGAAGGAACTGGAGAACATCTAGCATTAAGAAGGAACTGGAGAACATCTAGCATTAAGAAGGAACTGGAGAACATCTAGCATTAAGAAGGAACTGGAGAACATCTAGCATTAAGAAGGAACTGGAGAACATCTAGCATTAAGAAGGAACTGGAGAACATCTAGCATTAAGAAGGAACTGGAGAACATCTAGCATTACAAAGGAACTGGAGAACATCTAGCATTACAAAGGAACTGGAGAACATCTAGCATTAAGAAGGAACTGGAGAACATCTAGCATTAAGAAGGAACTGGAGAACATCTAGCATTAAGAAGGAACTGGAGAACATCTAGCATTAAGAAGGAACTGGAGAACATCTAGCATTAAGAAGGAACTGGAGAACATCTAGCATTAAGAAGGAACTGGAGAACATCTAGCATTACAAAGGAACTGGAGAACATCTAGCATTACAAAGGAACCGGAGAACATCTAGCATTAAGAAGGAACTGGAGAACATCTAGCATTACAAAGGAACTGGAGAACATCTAGCATTACGAAGGAACTGGAGAACATCTAGCATTACGAAGGAACTGGAGAACATCTAGCATTACGAAGGAACTGGAGAACATCTAGCATTACGAAGGAACTGGAGAACATCTAGCATTACGAAGGAACTGGAGAACATCTAGCATTACGAAGGAACTGGAGAACATCTAGCATTAAGAAGGAACTGGAGAACATCTAGCATTAAGAAGGAACTGGAGAACATCTAGCATTAAGAAGGAACTGGAGAACATCTAGCATTAAGAAGGAACTGGAGAACATCTAGCATTAAGAAGGAACTGGAGAACATCTAGCATTAAGAAGGAACTGGAGAACATCTAGCATTAAGAAGGAACTGGAGAACATCTAGCATTACAAAGGAACTGGAGAACATCTAGCATTACAAAGGAACTGGAGAACATCTAGCATTAAGAAGGAACTGGAGAACATCTAGCATTACAAAGGAACTGGAGAACATCTAGCATTAAGAAGGAACTGGAGAACATCTAGCATTACAAAGGAACTGGAGAACATCTAGCATTACGAAGGAACTGGAGAACATCTAGCATTACGAAGGAACTGGAGAACATCTAGCATTAAGAAGGAACTGGAAAAGTGCTCTAACCTCGCTAGAAGAAAACTACAGAAGAGTTTTGTCCATTTTGGTGTGTCGGGGGAGGCTGCAAAATTCACAAACTAGAGCATGTTTTTCCTTAAAACATCATTTCACATTGAATGTTTACCATGGATTACTGGACTTATTTATATACATTTTCTGTTTTATATTCTTGTCTTGCATGCTCACATTTCTCAGAGGTGTGAATTCAATCCTAAGGCACTGCATGTAATGTTAATGGAGTAATCACATTTGAGTGTCTCCCTATTTTTAGCCAAAACATTTGAATAAATGTAAATCTCCTACACAGGCTTGTCATTATGTGTCATCTGCATTAGCTCTGCCATGTCCATTGACTTTGGGGTGAAAAGAGCCATAGACTCCAGGGTTTGTTGAACAAGTGTGATATGTTCTGATGGTTCTCCTCTCTCAATCACAATGGAGATGCTTCTCAGATTAAATACCAGTGGATGATGGCATAAACTACAAGCAGTGCTTTCTACATGGAAGATATGAATGCTAGGAGACTTGAACCTTTGTGAACGCAATCCTATTTTCATCTCTAAATGACAAGAGTTTTCACAGTATTATATTAAAAAGGTCCAATGCAAGTCGTATAATTTCTGGGTAACAATTAAGTCCTGTGGTTGTTTTACATTAAAATGCTTTTTTTTTTTTAAATAAACAAAAAAAGCTTTAGCAAAAGGGCAACTTCTTAAGCAAGAATTTTGCTAGGATTGTCTGGGAGTGGTCTGAGTGGGCATGGGGGAAAACTGAAAATTTGATTTTAATGGTAGAGAGGTTATGAATTGTCTGTCTTATTGATCTACTAACTAATTGATTTTCAGGCAGTCATTTCAAACAGCTCTTACACTAAAAGGGCATTATCATAATTTTCACAATTTCACAGTATTATTCCAACTTCAGTGTGGCAATATACGTATATAAAACACAGGAAAATCAAATTTGACTGCACTGGGCCTTTAAGATAATTTCAGATATCCTAAACTCTGAGTAAAACACATTCAAAAGGGAAGTAAGAACTTATATTATGTTGATGTATTCATTCATTTATTTAACACACTTAGTTTCAAACACCTAGACAACACAGCAACAATAATACAGTACACACATTCTCCATCAACTCATTAAAAACTGCCTCAGTGAAGCAATGATGTCACTTCTGTCTTCTGCAGCCACTTGTGGATCATGTCTGCCTTCTTGTCCCTTGTCCCAGGACCTTTCCTCCCGTCAACATCAGTCGGATGGTGGGTCAGGGCCAGCGAGGCCGACCCGAGGCGAATGATGGAGGAGCTAGAGTGCTTTGGGTCGATATCCAGGGCCTGGGCATCCTTGCTCTGGCAACTCATGACCATGGGGCTGCGGTCCTGCATGCTCTTCAGCTTCCTGTAGAACACCCTGCAGCTGAAGCCCTCGCTCCAGCCCTGGTCGATGTGACCCAGCAGGGTCCCCAGGTGGTCGTAGTACCTCAGGCAGCCTGAGCACTTGTACTTACTCTCCCCGCAGACTAATTCTGCAGCCGTGACCTTGTGGATAAAGAGAGGATCCACCTCGCCACACAGTGACCTCTGGGAGTCAGAGCAGTGGTGGTAGTACATGGTCTGCGGCGGCTGGGGGTGAGGGTGAGGGTTGGTGCCTGTCAAACTGTTGGACCCTGCCAGGGTTTGAGTGTCCAGGTTGAGGGAGTAGCTGTGGACAATGGTGTCTTGGTGGAGGTGTTGGTCAGAGGGCCTACTGGCGAGGTGCTGGTTGCTGCCCAGGTTGGTGGTGCCGAGCCTAGAGAGGAGGTCTGAGAGACTGGGGTTGAGTCTGGAGGGAGTTGTCTCTATGGCCTTTGACTGCACCTGACTCTCACAACCTGTATAGACAGCAGGCAGTTTACAATTCCAAAGCTTCATTAGTGGTCTAAAATTGAATCAATGAAAGAAAAATCTAGTCTGCATTGCCTCTTAAAGTCAGTCGAAATGGGAACAGTTGGAGTGTTTTCAGAAATAGAAGTGAGTGGAAGAAAGTCACTCATTTCTCCCACAGCTAGAGGTGGAAATGGGTTTGACGCATTACAGTTCTCTAAAGGTCATGACCTTCATCAAGCAGCAACATCCAAATGGAAAAATCCATTGAGTCTATCTGTACTTTTACCAAGAGTGATCACCAGATTCCCCTTCAGAAATGTCCATGTCATTGTCATCTCGCCCTGATAAACACTTTTATATGTCGACATCACATTATTACATGACTAGTGTCATAAGGGCAGCAATCTGAAACCATTGAAGAGTAACATACCAGATGATTCCTCTACAATATTTTTATTTTTGTTCTTAGTCCTCCTCAGAGTGTCCACACTCATGACCTTCAGTGCATCCTGCCTACACTTTTTCAACAGCTACTTTGAGTAGATAACTGTTCATTAATAAATTATATGAAAAGTGCTATAGAAATTGAATACATTTTTATAACACTTGAGCAATCGTGCAACATCAAAGGCCAGAACAGTGATGTCACAAAGGGAACTCAATCTGAACATTTCACTGTGATTAACATGTTCTAACATTAGCTAAAATGAGAATAATATTGAGTGCTATATTGTTGCTTAACAAGAGATGATTTTATCAGAAGTATCAGAACAAGCATTCCTTTTCCAGATAAATGTTTATAATGTCCATTCCTCTAGCATAACAATTTGCTAAAATATGTAGGCTACATATTTTGTGGATAACAGTGCCAGCATAATCATTTACCTCTCTCTGCAGTCCTAGTGTTATCAGGAAGATCATCTGTGGTATCATTCTTTGGCGAGCCAAGCTTCCTACAGTGGCCCTTCGTGTGATACCTGGATATATCCAACTCTAGTCAGACAGAGAAGGATGTAAAGACATATTACTGAAACACACAGTGGCCACAATAAAAAGCAAAAAAATATCATTTGAAGTGTAACACATTTAAATAAGCAAGGCTACATCAGAACAGAGAAGAAAATAATAATAAATGTTTTATTGAGAGATGCGAGAGTATTGCTGCAATTGAGAGCATGGTTCATGTGTATTCAGTACCAAATAAATGACAAGCCAACATGAGCTCAGATTGTTCACTGTACAAATAAATGTTCAACTATCAGATTGATTACTTAGCTGTAAATGTACCTTCAATCTTCTTCACAACAAAGTCCATTGAATTTCCCCCGTCTACAGTTCTGTTATGAGCTCTTGAAGTACTAAAATGTTGCATGCTTCAAATACTTTGTTTCCTTGTTCCCCGGGAAACCAGAATTCTATGAGATCAGAGGGTTCCATTCAGAGAAGAGATGCAAATTATCTAAAAATGTCAGTCGGCTCAAGCATTTGTCCTATGAATGCACTTATGTACGTGATCATCTTTGAACAATCAAGTATGTGTTCACTTTCTTAGTTCCAAATACAGGTGTTAATTAGATCTAAGTCAACCGGGGGCCTAGTGGTTAGAGCGTTGGACTAGTAACCGAAAGGTTGCAAGTTCATATCCCCGAGTTGACAAGGTACAAATCTGTCGTTCTGCCCCTGAACCCCCAATTTGTTCTTAACTGACTTGCCTAGTTAAATAAAGGTTAAAAAATAAAAACACTTTTCCTTTACATTCACCAAAACATAATCTAAACAAGATTAGGAGCTTCAAAGCTCCTGAGCATCACCTCAGCAGGCCTTACATAATCAATGCATCGTCTGGCAAGCCTCCTAAAATTAAGGTGTTTCACCTAATGCATTCAGCTATAGCAGCCGCTCACTGTGCCACTGGGGTCAATGTGTATTGGGGTTTATGTAAACCACTGACTTGCACTGAGATGAGAAATAGACTCTGTGTAGGCGATGTCACACACTCAAGCATCCTATGCTTTCTCCCTCCCCTGACAACTAAAGAGCCTTAGCTTCTCAAAGGAGCTGTACTGTAGGAAGTGTGATGTACAAGACCAATAGACATATGGCATGGCATGTGGGTTACTGTGGAAGGCTTGAATAAATATAAATAAATATAACAAATATAAATACAACAATTTCAAAGATTTTACTGAGTTACAGTTCATATAAGGAAAACAGTAAATTGAAATACTATGCATTTAAAAATAAAAAAATTAATCTAACTCGGCAAGTCAGTTAAGAAAAATTCTTATTTGCAATGAAGGCCTACACAGGCCAAACCCGGCCAATTGTGTACCGCCCTATGGGAGTCCCAATCACGGCCTGTCGTGATAGCCTGGATTCGAACCAGGGTGTCTGTAATGACACCTCTAGCACTGAGATGCAGTGCCTTAGACCGCTGCACCACTCGGGAGCTCTAGTCACATGACTGGAAATACAGATATGCATCGGTTGGTCAGATACTTACAACAAAAAAGGTTTGGATCATAAAACCAGTCAGTATCTGAAGTGACCCCCATTTTCCTCAAGCAGCGCGACACATCTCCTTTGCATACAGTTGATAACGCCCCATTTGCCTCAAGCAGCGCGACACATCTCCTTTGCATACAGTTGATAACGCCCCATTTGCCTCAAGCAGCGCGACATCTCCTTTGCATACAGTTGATAACGCCCCATTTGCCTCAAGCAGCGCGACACATCTCCTTTGCATACAGTTGATAACGCTGTTGATTGTGGTCTAATGAAATGTTGTCCCACTCCTCTTCAATGGCTGTACAAAGTTGCTCGATATTGTTGGGAACTGTCGTACACGTCGATCCAGAGCATCCCAAACGTGCTCAATGGGTGACACATCTGGTTAGTATGCAGACCATAGAAGAACTGGGACATTTTCTGCTTCCAGGAATTGTGAACAGTTCCTTGCGACATGGGACAGTGTATTATCATGCTGAAACATGAGGTGATGGGGGCAGATGAATGGCACGACAACGGGCAACAGGATATCGTCACGGTATCTCTGTGCATTCAAATTGCCATCGATAAAATGCAATTGTGTTCGTTGGTCGTAGCTTATGCCTGCTCATACCACAACCCCACCTCCACCATGGGGCACTCTGTTCACAACACTGACATCAGCAAACAGCGCACTCACACAACGCCATACTACTCGCCATCTTCCCGGTACAGTTGAAACCGGGATTCATCCGTGAAGAGCACACTTCTCCAGTGTACCAGTGGCCATTGAAGGTGATCATTACCCCACTGAAGTCAGTTACGACACCGAACACCAGTCAGGTCAAGACTCTGGTGAGGATGACGAACATGCAGATGAGTTTCCCCAAGACGTTTTCTGACAGTTTGTGCAGAGATTCTTCATTTGTGCAAACCCACAGTTTCATCAGCTGTCCAGGTGGCTGGTCTCAGAAAATCCCGCAGGTGAAGAAGCCGGATGTGGAGGTCCTGGGCTGGCATGGTTAGCACTTGTGAGACTGGTTGGACGTACTGTCAACCATGGTAGGGAAATTAACATTCTCTGGCAACAACTCTGGTGGACATTTCTGCTGTCAGCATGCCAATTGCACGCTTCCTCAAAACTTGAGACATCTGTGACATTGTGTTGTGTGACAAAACTGCACATTTGGGAGTGGCCTTTTATTGTCCCCAGCACAAGGTGCACCTGTGTAATTGTCATGCTGTTTAATCAGCTTCTTGATATGCCACACCTGTCAGGTGGATTAATTATCTTGACACAAGAGAAATGCTCACTAAAAGGGATGTAAACAAATGTGTGCACAACATTTGAGAGGAACAAGCTTTTTGTGCATATGGAACATTTCTGGAATTTTTTGTTTCAGCTCATGAAACACAGAACCAACACTACATGCATTTATATTTTGGTTCATAATATGTACATCACTATTATACATAAAGATACATTTCTTTTCAGAAGGTTATTAAGGTCTTTCCGTGTTAACAACTTATTCATGATATTTCTGGGAACGCTGAATTTTATCATTACATATTCCATACACTGTTCAAAGGCAAAAATATACATCATGGCAATATATAAACTATACAAGGAGTGAATAGTACTCAGTGCTGATCTTGAGCTAATGCAGATTGATGTCTCGGCAGCATTAGTGCCTGTCAGAATGAGAGGTTCCAGCTAGTTCTTCTGAGAGCGTGTCATTCTGTGAGAGAGCCAGCAGACTGAAATGTTCCAAAATAGATATATCTGCTCTACAGATATACTCCATGATTGAAAGAAAATCACATATTTGTTAAATGTTGGTTTATGAGGTTACAATTTTCAACACAAAGGATCATTTTAGCCTTCCTGAACTGGCCCCAGCTAGTTCCCTTCAGTGTTTCTGTGAGGAGAGAGACAGCGAACACAGCTCTAACTACCAAGGTTCTAATTCCCTTCCTTTCCTCTCACTGCGCCAGAGAGCCAGCCTAGGCAGACGACACCACACAAAGGAGGCCCACGCAAGCACCCTATGAAATATCAAACAGTGGAGCTTCATGAATGAGTAATTGAGGAAAACGGCAGGGCATAGCTGAGGCACAGGGGGAAGAGGGGACTTGGCATGAGCTCGACATTTCCCCATCTCACACAGCAGCTGGTGTTAAAAACCAATCAGATATGGTTTGAACAGAACTCTCTCTCCCTACACAAAGAGGATAATGGGAATGGATCCACCAGCAGCAGTCTATATTATTATGACTGGGATGCATGAGTCATATATGGAAAAGGGAACAAACTATTAGAATTGTAATGATATGAGTAGTTACTAAAAATACAGTGCTCAAAAATACCTGCCTATGAGTCAGGCCACAGCAGAGTACATACATAGGCATCTGAAATGTACATAAATAAAATGTCTACTGTGCTGTAATGGGATGAAAGAGAAAGATTGTGAATTCAGGTATTTGATGTACAGCACAAGTCAAAGGTTTGGACACACCTTCTCAATCAAGGGTTCTTTACTTGTACTATTTTCTACATTGCAGAATAATAGTGAAGACATCAAAACTATGAAATAACGCATATGGAATCATGTAGTAACTAAAAAATCTCATCTTAAACAAATCAAAATATATTTATTTGAGATTCTTCAAAAGTAGCCACCCTTTGCCTACTTCGCTCAACAAGCTTCAAGTGGAAAGCTTTTCCAAAAGTTGTGAAGAAGTTCCCACATATGCTGAGCACTTGTTGGCTGCTTTTCCTTCACTCTGCGGTCCAACTCATCCCAAACCATCTCAATTGGGTTGAGGTCAGATGATTATGGAGGCCAGGTCATCTGATGCAGCACTCCATCACTCTCCTTCTTGGTCAAATAGCCCTTACACCGCCTGGAGGTGTGTTGAGTCATTGTCCTGTTGAAAAAAAAATGATTGTCCCACTAAGTGCAAACCGGATGGGATATCGCTGTAGAATTCTGTGGTAGCCATGCTGGTTAAGTGTGCCTTGAATTCTAAATAAAATCAGACAGTGTCACCAGCAAAGAACCCCCACACCATCACACCTCCTCCTCCATGATTCACGATGGGAACCACACATGCAGAGATCATCCGTTCACCTACTCTCTCGTCTCACAAAGACATGGGCGTTGGAAGCAAAAATCTCAAATGTGGACTCCTCAGACCAAAGGAGAGATTTGGTCTAATGTCCATTGCTCGTGTTTCTTATTTTCATATTTTGATTTGTTTAACACTTTTTTGGTTACTACATGATTACATTTTTGTTATGTCATAGTTTTGATGTCTTCTCTATCACTCTGTCCCTCTCTCACCTGCACCTCTCTGCTTTCGCTGCCTCCAGCTCTGCTTTGGGGCAGCGATATTCCCCTGGCTGTGCCCAGGGTCCTTCGCCGTCCAGAATCTCCTCCCAAGTCCACGAGTCCTGCGTTCTTTGCCGCTGCCGCCCGTTACCACGCTGTTTGGTCCATTGTTGGTGGGTTATTCTGTCACGATCGTCGTAAAGAGGAGACCAAAGCGCAGCATGACTAGAATACATTCTTCTTTTAATGAATGAAGAACACGAAGAACACTTAAACAAAAACAAAACGAACGTGACGCTATGACAACGAGTGCAGACACAGGCAACTACACAGACAATAACCCACGAAATACCGAAAGAAGATGTCTGCCTAAATATGTTTCCCAATCAGAGAAAACGATAAACAGCTGCCTCTAATTGAGAACCAAACTAGGCAACCATAGACATACATAAACACCTAGATGGTAAACAACACCATAAACCTATAAAACCCCTAGACACAGTACAAAAACACATACATCACCCATGTCACACCCTGACCTAACCAAAATATATAAAGAAAACAAAGAATACTCAGGTCAGGGCGTGACAATACATACATAGATAGATACATACCAACCAAGAATACAATACTTAAAAGTTGTACTTTGTATTATTATTCAGAAATGAAACATTACACATAAAATACTTTTCCCAGAATGGTACTAGAAAAATGGTACGTTAATATGATTACAAACTCAGTTTCATCCAATCTATTCCATTTTATGGACAGTTCCTAAAAATATCTTGAATTAATAACTTTTTATTTTTTGATTATGGTAAAAGGCCACTTGGAATGAACAGCATTAAAATAAAATCCAGTTGGATCCAGCATATTGATTTGAAAAAGAAGTTCTCAACATAGAGAACAGGGTGCCATGTGGGAGGCATCCAGGGTACTGTGTCCCAAACAGACAGAACGCCTGGGCAGCTAGCAGAACATCACATGTTGTACGGTGATAGAGGAGCACGGCGACATAACCTGCCAGAAAGATATTAAGCAAACCAGGTGAATGGTCACTTATCAATTCTGCTGCTGTCATATACAGTGGGGCAAAAAAGTATTTAGTCAGCCACCAATTGTGCAAGTTCTCCCACTTAAAAAGATGAGAGGCCTGTAATTTATCATCATAGGTACACTTCAACTATGACAACTTCTCATTTTGTCCGTCATAGTTGAAGTGTACCTACCTGAAAATTACAGGCCTCTCATCTTTTTAAGTGGGAGAACTTGCACAATTGGTGGCTGACTAAATACTTTTTTGCCCCACTGTACCATGTCAAATAACATACAATAAAACGTTTTACAATGTAGGGACATGCCTGGAATACCAGATGCCTAAGCAAACCGTAAATAACGCTACTATAACTCAGAAACAACAATCTCATATTTATTCAACTCCCTGGCGCAAAAATATGTCTGCATCCCAAATGGTACTCTATATAGTGCACTACTTTGGACCCTGTTCAAAATCAATAGGTTTACATATTGTGATTCACCGAGTCTTGTTTAAAGAACTTTTTTCAATGTACTTAGAAAACATGTTATGTTTTGTGGCCATGGATATGAAAAGGTATAAATCAAATATCATATCCCCATTTCAATTGAAGTGATGTAGAGATCCTCAGTCCTCAAGCACGTAAACTCCTGTGTGTGTGTCCAACGTCCCGTCCCCCTAAACGCAACAGCCATACCACTAGGCTAAGCGAACAAGGATCAATGCAGCACTCCATTCACCCACAATCTCCTTGCATAAGATATCAATCTTAAAGTACACTTAAGCTAGATCTCAAATGGCACCTAGCAGCCATACTCAACTGGTGGTTCCAGATCTGGACCCAGAACGGGGTCAATACGGACCGCAGGTCCTGACTAGATCCGGACCCAGAACGGGGTCAATACGGACCGCAGGTCCTGACTAGATCCGGACCCAGAACGGGGTCAATACGGACCGCAGGTCCTGACTAGATCCGGACCCAGAACGGGGTCAATACGGACCGCAGATCCGGACCCAGAACGGGGTCAATACGGACCGCAGGTCCTGACTAGATCCGGACCCAGAACGGGGTCAATACGGACCGCAGGTCCTGACTAGATCCGGACCCAGAACGGGGTCAATACGGACCGCAGGTCCTGACTAGATCCGGACCCAGAACGGGGTCAATACGGACCACAGGTCCTGACTAGATCCGGACCCAGAACGGGGTCAATACAGATCGCAGGTCCTGACTAAATAAATAGCATTTATTTTGGGGGAAATTAAACTTACTACTGTTGAGAGTTCTAATAGTAGAATGCACAAGGTAACATCTTGACATTTGGTTGTGTATCGACAGTTTTCCTTCCTCCACTAACAGACCTTAGAGAGCTATTTATAACCTGTCCGAAAAAATGTCCAGTTAATTACCACAAGCGCATGTCAACTAGATAGGAAAGTTAACCAGCTACCTACATCCTGTAGTGATCATGGCCAGATTACATGCCCAGGGGCCACCATCCCAAGGGAACCCCTACTGATTTTGTTGAGCCACTTAGGTATCATATGAACACACATAAGACATGTAAAAATGTGTAGAATTGCAGGAACTTAGTTTAAAAAACAGCAACTTTATTTTTTATATCGGTCAAAAAGAGGGGTGTAAACAGTTTGAACAGCTCGGAGGTCACAACATTGGCGATTGTTACTACGACAAATTACAATTTCCATCCGGACCATTGCCACAGAGGAAATGTATGTGACCGGACCTTCTCAAATAGTAGTCGAGTACCACTGCACTATAGTATGTAGGGATAAGGTAGGTATCATTTGAGATTTGTCCTTAATCTCTTTTAACAAAAATGTGGATTTGTTTTATAATTGCGTATCTTTCCATATCTCTTTTTGCATCAGGTAAGGCACTTCTGGGTGAAATGGCCCAAATGATGGCCTTAAGTGACGTTTATTGTCAACAATTGTTTTCTCCATTTTGTTGTTGCAGTTGCAATACATAAAGTCAAGTGGCTCATTTAAATTAGTGCTGAATTAACAAATCCACGCTGACATCAACGATGATCAATAAGTAAGTAAATAAACATTTGAGTAAATATATCATTTAAAATAAACAAGAATTGTAATATAATTAACACACAGAATATAGCTACGTTAAGTCTTCGTAGCTTCACTCTATTAGGAAAATAGCAATCTCACTAGGAGTCAATTGCATTGACAAGATGTATGTTAGACCAAAAAACACTGAAAAACCACAAGTATTCCTTCTTTCAGAAATGTTTAAATTGCTTACCGTGAGTTATCCAAATTCATAATTGTGATTCATGAACACAACTAAAGACCGGAGTGGAATTTCTCCTACTAGCAGTAATTGTCTTGTCTTAAGCCTATGAGCGGAGCAAATAGAAAATTAAAAAGCCCCTCCACGATTCTGTCATCGCAAATTGTTGTGTGCAATCAAAAATTTCACCACATATTTTGAGAGGGCTTGCAAACCAATAACCACACTAATTGCTGCCTAAAAAAAGTCACATCATTGCAATATTACCGCATAAAACAGATCCATCACGGCATTACAAAAAGAGGGCGCGCAAATGAACCAATCACAGCATAATATGGTTCAATCAAGCTACACCGCAACAAATGTTTCCCTCGTCAGCGCACTTTCGCGACAACTTGAACAAAATTGTTGCATACTGCCATGCACGATTTTTTGGTCGGCAAATATCACCAAAAAAATAACAACATCCTGGAGGGACTGGTTGAAGTAGTACGCACGTATTTAAAATAAAAAATACATGTAGAAAACAAAATACTTGCTCCAAAAATACCTGAACAATTAACCACTCACATCACTGAGCTGATAACATGCTGGATGGAGTGAAAAAGATCAGCACACAAGATGGAAGCTTTGGCTCCATCTAGAGGTTGAGTCTGAGATTTCCAGCTATAATGTAATGCGCAGGTACATAAGTCTGTCATGATCACGGCAATGCCAAAAACATTCACTACCAGCTGCTAAGTGCTCATGTGTTCCAGAGAAAGAGAGAGGTAAGAACAAAAGTGAGAATAAAAAGTAGGAGTGGCTTTCAGTCAGATGAACAGACAGGTCATTAAATCCCACACATAAAAATGTGTTAAATATCTGTCCATTCCAACATCCTTCGTCTCCCAGGTTTTCACAACAAATATCGACAAAAAAAGATTTGAGAAGTAGATTTGATATTAACTCGTACAACGTGTGCGAAAACGTCAACGTTGTCCAGCAAGCACACGGTTGTGCATAGATACAGGATGTGAGAACAGTTCGCCTGACCAGGGTCATATTCATTAGAGCACAACATTTAAAAACAGTGTGCAACAGAAAACAAATGATGCCTATTGGACTACTTCAGATAGAACCTCCCCGTTTTGGACCATTTTCTTCTGTTTTCTATCTTGTGAATACGACCCAGGTCATCTCCACGGCATAAGGACGCTGGACCTGAGTATTGGTCTTTGGGGCCCTCCAGCTGTCACCCTCTATCCCAGGGTTAAGAGTTTGGTTGACCCTCTACCCCAGGGATAGGGATTTCGGCTGGCCCACTCCACTACGCCCCCCTCTCCTCAAAAAACCACTTCTGGTTGGCGTGGTCTGAGCAAGGCCGCAGGGCGGGGGCAGGGGTGCCGTTGTCAGTCTTGTCCACGGCCTGGACACACTTCTGCGTCATCACATGGAAGAAGGTGTCGTCCTAGTAGAAAGGAGTTATTAAAAACATGTTACCTTTATTTAAAACAGGTTACTGAAATATAATCTATTTTACAAGCCAGGCCAAATGGACCACTAGTATAGAGTAGAGAAGCACTGTCCTTAAGGCCTATTAACTAATGCTGGTCCCTATTAACTAATGCTGGGCTTAATCCTTCCCTTTAACTAACTCATATCTACCTAAACAACCAAGTCTGTGGACTCACTAGCCAATAAATAAAAAAAATATGATTTTAACAGCAGTAGGACTAGCTACAACCCTGGAGAAGTTGTGAACCACTGGTGTGTAGACTACATCCAGGAACAAGAGACGACATACAGGCATTAGAGGGGAGCAGTGCAGTGTGAAAAGAGTCAGAAACTGTTTGGAAACCAGGGGAGCAACTTTGATTTCAGAAGTGGGAGGGACATTTTTTAAATCCGATAAACACTCCAAACAGCCTACCCGACCGCTCAGAGGCGTCAGCATGGTCCTAAAGCACACCGTTGCCTTGTTTTATATCACATTCCAATGATAAAACTGGGGAGGACAAAAATGCAAATGTGGGGGGACTTTCACCCATCCCCAGTGAATGTTGCGCCCCTGCTGGAAACACTGAACACATACCTGTACTAAACTACCACAACAAGCATGGACTGTGCACCTAGTCAATAGGCTACCTCAATGCTTTATGATCCATTGTGGACAAAACGCCATAAAAGCACCTATCACCTGAGATACATCAAGCCATCCAGAAGACATTATTTGATCATGTGACCCCTCCTCCAGAGAGAGACTAGGACTATTAACATCTACTATAGTGATACTGGGATGAGTCTGTATCTGAGGGGAGTTGGAGTCTGTCGAGACTAAGGACTCGAGAAAGAGAAAGAAAGAGCGAGAGTGCTGACAGAGGTACTGCTGAAAGAGTGTGAGAATGGGAGCTGAGAGAGTATGAAAATGGGAGAGCTGAGAGAGAGAGAGAGATAGATAAAGCCATCACGTACAGAGAGATTAACCTTGAGGAGAGTCCCCAAAGCAAGCTGGTCATAGGGCTCTGTTCACAAACAACCCCAAGACTGTTTGTGTTTGGAATGTTTACTGTTCATTTTTGATTGTTTTTCAGTTTTGTTTATTATCTATTTCACTTGCTTTGGCAATGTTAACATATGTTTCACATGCCAATAAAGCCCTTTGAATTGAAGTGATTTGATAGAGCGAGGTAGCACTGAGTGAGAGAAAGAGATGAGAGCTGAGAGCTGAGAGGGCTTAATGTCAGTATTTGTCAAAGCTTCCCTTTGAACATGCTCAATGCATTGTGGCCGTTCCAACAAGAAACTCAACAGAACAGAGAACACAAGAGTGCTTAGTGACAACAAACATTTAGCTACACCCGTACTGTACTCTACTGTATATACTGCCTTCAGAACCACTTGATTTTCCCCACATTTTGTTGTGTTACAAAGTGGGATAAAAACGGAATGTGTTGTCAATTTTCGTCAACGATCTACTCAAAATACTCTTTTGGTTACTGGCCAAACGCTCTAACCACTAGGCTACCTACCACCCCTGAAGTCAGATCACCATTGGGCTCATAATGAAATCCCTGAGAAGTTTCCTTCCTCTTCAGCAACTGAGTTAGGAAGGACGCCTGTATCTCTGTAGTGACTGGGTATATTGATACACCATCCAAAGTGTAATTAATAACTGCACCATGCTCAAAGGAGCACTTAAGTGTGTTTTTTTTTTTACCCATCTACCAATAGTTGCCCTTCTTTGCGAACCATTGGAAAACCCTTCCTTGCCTTTGTGGCTGAATCTGTGCTTCAAATTCACACATTCACTGAGTGACCTTACAGATAATTGTATGTGTGGGGTACAGAGATGGGGTACTCATTTAAAAATCATGTTAAACAAAGTTATTGCACACAGAGCTAGTCCATGCAACGTAAGTACATTTTTACTCCTGAACTTAATGTATGCCTGCCATAACAAAACTGGTTGAATACTTGCACTCAAGACATTTCAGCTTTTCATTTTTAATTCATTTCTAAACATATAATTCCACTTTGACATTGTGATATTTTGTGTACATTAGGGACACACAAAAAAAATCTACATTTAATCCATTTTAAATTCAGGCTATTACACAACAAAATGTGGAAAAAGTACAGGGGTGTGAATACTTTCTGAAGGCGCTGTATGTCCATGTGTTCATCTGGGTTTTCTACTCCCCTCTCCACCTTCTTCAGAGGAGGCTGGTGGACAGGGATCTAAGGGGGCGGGGTCTTTCTAATGGTTGAATGGAACGGTATCAAAACGTATGATATCCATGTGTTTGATACACGGCAGGTAGCCTAGTTTTGGGCCAGTAACCGAAAGGTTGCTAGTTCGAATCCTCGAGCTGACAGGGTAAAAATCTGTCGTTCTGCCCCTGAACAAGGCAGTTAACCCACTGATCCCTGGTAACCCGTCATTGTAAATAAGAATTTGTTCTTAACTGACTTGCCTAGTTAAATAAAGGTTCAATACATTTAAAAAACATTTATTCCATTATAAAATTCCTGTCCACCTATATCTCTGCCAACCATCCACCACTGACCCTTTCCTCTGCTCCCTGTTTGCTGCCATGACGTGGGATGAACACAGTCCCCAACCAGCTCACCTCTCTGAGGACAAACTTCTGGTCCTGTGGGACAGGTTGCCGGGGTTTCCTGCACAGGTGCACAGTCAGGTAGTTGGAGACGGCGTCCCCCACAGCACACCCTGCTGGCTCCCTGGTGTTATAGCGGATCTCCCTACTCTCATTGGAGTACTCAAAGAACTGCAACAGGAGAGACGAAGAGTGTGTGCGTGGTTCGTGGAGTTTTTGTTGTGTTCCATACAGCTAACCTCACACACAATGGTACCCGTTTTCTTCACTATCATTTTGGTCCAAATACACATAAATCATTTTGTACTTGTCAATGTGGATTATAATATGAAGCCCTGAGTAAAATACCATTTCCATTACCACATGCCGTCTGCCAGGCCCAGTTAAACATCAAATGACCATTATATTCAAGTTTCGCCTCTCCCATTTACTCATTGGTTTACACGAGCATACTAACCCACGTGGGTGATTAAAAGATGAAGGAGGAGAGATTAAATCAAAGAAAACTAACTAGGTTTCTCCTTTATCTGTGGACTAATGGTCAGAATAGAGAACACCCGACTTTGTATGAATCAAGGTTCAATTCTACAAAGATCCACCAAAAGAAGAAGGTAAAATAATCTAAAGTCTTCCTTCCTTGACAAATTAGCTAGCAACAGCAAGCTAGCTAAAGGTCTATGAATGTGTTTCAACCTGTCTCCAAACTAATATAGTTGGTTAGGCATTTTAATCTGCGTGTTATGAACACGTCTGCTGGGTATAGACAGAATCAGCATGCAGATGCAGGGCCGGTTTGGTCAAGGTGTTAGGCTATTAGCCATGAAAGCACTGTTTAACCATGACAGCTGAGGTGTAATTTGTTCTTAACGGACTTGCCTAGTTTTAAAAAACGTTCAATGAAAAAAAAAAAAAAGCTAAACAAAAATCTAAGCTAACAACACTAGACAACAGTCACTGCAGTCCTGAAAACAATATAGGCTATAGCACCCCGGTGTCTGAACCACTACTAAATGAAGGACACGGAGAGTAAAGATGGAGCCATTAGCTACCTGGTTTTAAATGAAGGACACGGAGAGTAAAGATGGAGCTATAGCTACCTGGTTTTAAATGAAGGACACGGAGAGTAAAGATGGAGCTATAGCTACCTGGTTTTAAATGAAGGACACGGAGAGTAAAGATGGAGCTATAGCTACCTGGTTTTAAATGAAGGACACGGAGAGTAAAGATGGAGCTATAGCTACCTGGTTTTAAATGAAGGACACGGAGAGTAAAGATGGAGCTATAGCTACCTGGTTTTAAATGAAGGACACGGAGAGTAAAGATGGAGCCATTAGCTACCTGGTTTTAAATGAAGGACACGGAGAGTAAAGATGGAGCTATAGCTACCTGGTTTTAAATGAAGGACACGGAGAGTAAAGATGGAGCTATAGCTACCTGGTTTTAAATGAAGGACACGGAGAGTAAAGATGGAGCTATAGCTACCTGGTTTTAAATGAAGGACACGGAGAGTAAAGATGGAGCTATAGCTACCTGGTTTTAAATGAAGTACACGGAGAGTAAAGATGGAGCCATTAGCTACCTGGTTTTAAATGAAGGACACGGAGAGTAAAGATGGAGCTATAGCTACCTGGTTTTAAATGAAGGACACGGAGAGTAAAGATGGAGCTATAGCTACCTGGTTTTAAATGAAGGACACGGAGAGTAAAGATGGAGCTATAGCTACCTGGTTTTAAATGAAGGACACGGAGAGTAAAGATGGAGCTATAGCTACCTGGTTTTAAATGAAGGACACGGAGAGTAAAGATGGAGCTATAGCTACCTGGTTTTAAATGAAGGACACGGAGAGTAAAGATGGAGCCATTAGCTACCTGGTTTTAAATGAAGGACACGGAGAGTAAAGATGGAGCTATAGCTACCTGGTTTTAAATGAAGGACACGGAGTAAAGATGGAGCTATAGCTACCTGGTTTTAAATGAAGGACACGGAGAGTAAAGATGGAGCCATTAGCTACCTGGTTTTAAAGGAAGGACACGGAGAGTAAAGATGGAGCCATTAGCTACCTGGTTTTAAAGGAAGGACACGGAGAGTAAAGATGGAGCCATTAGCTACCTGGTTTTAAATGAAGGACACGGAGAGTAAAGATGGAGCTATAGCTACCTGGTTTTAAATGAAGGACACGGAGAGTAAAGATGGAGCCATTAGCTACCTGGTTTTAAATGAAGGACACGGAGAGTAAAGATGGAGCTATAGCTACCTGGTTTTAAATGAAGGACACGGAGAGTAAAGATGGAGCCATAGCTACCTGGTTTTAAATGAAGGACATGGAGAGTAAAGATGGAGCCATTAGCTACCTGGTTTTAAATGAAGGACACGGAGAGTAAAGATGGAGTCATAGCTACCTGGTTTTGTCCCATGCCATGACAGGGGTAGAGGATGATCCGGTGGCCCACCAGGTTATGGTCATCAGGAGGGTTGTAGTCAAAGCAGTAGCTGGACATGCCTCTGTTCTTCAGCTAAAGGGAAACAACATGCAGATGCTGCTGTTAAAGTACAGCTATGAGTGTGGGGAGTCAAGGGAAAGTTCAGTCAAGTTGTCTATGATAGTGCACTC
Organism: Oncorhynchus kisutch; assembly: GCF_002021735.2. Classification (NCBI taxonomy): domain Eukaryota; kingdom Metazoa; phylum Chordata; class Actinopteri; order Salmoniformes; family Salmonidae; genus Oncorhynchus; species Oncorhynchus kisutch. Next base: position 13,575,804 of record NC_034190.2, read on the forward strand.
AAGTGGGTTCTCTCTTTAATAAACACAGATTCATTAATGTGGTACATTTACTTAAGTAAAAATACTTTAAAGTAATACCTATGTCAGGTTTAATGGTATCTGTACTTTACTATTTATATTTTTGCCAACTTTTACTTCACTACATTCCTAAAGAAAGTAATGTACTTTTTACTCCATACATTTTTCCTGACACCCAAAAGTACTTGTTACATTTTGACAGGAAAATGGTTCAATTCACACACTTATCAAGAGAACATCCCTGGTCATCTACTGCCTCTGATCTGGAGGACTCACTAAACAGAGAACATCCCTGGTCATCCCTACTGCCTCTGATCTGGAGGACTCACTAAACAGAGAACATCCCTGGTCATCCCTACTGCCTCTGATCTGGAGGACTCACTAAACAGAGAACATCCCTGGTCATCCCTACTGCCTCTGATCTGGTGGACTCACTAAACAGAGAACATCCCTGGTCATCCCTACTGCCTCTGATCTGGAGGACTCACTAAACAGAGAACATCCCTGGTCATCCCTACCGTCTCTGATCTGGTGGACTCACTAAACAGAGAACATCCCTGGTCATCCCTACTGCCTCTGATCTGGTGGACTCACTAACACAAACGCTTAGTTTGTAAGTTGTCTGAGTGTTGGAGTGTGCCCCTGGCTATCCGTTAACAAAAAAACTAAATAGCATAGGGATGTCTGGTTTGCTTAATATAAGGAAGTTAAAATGATTTATACTTTTACTTTTGAAACTTAATAATTAAGTTTATTTTAGCAATTCCATTTACTTTTGATACTTAAGTATATTTAAAACCAAATACCTTTAGACAAGTAGTATTTTACTGGGTGACTTTCACTTGAGTTACATTGTGTAAATGTGAGGTCGGCTGGGTTGAAAACAACAACACATGTTTCTTATTGGACAGGCTCAGGTAGTTTCAGTCCATTTCCTTCGGTTTGGTGCCTAACTAATACTCTCCTCACCATTCCAAACATCCCAGGGCTGTCCTCAGGGACGTGGATATCAGGATAGATGTTCTCCAGGTACCACTTGAAGTCCTTACATCCCAGCTGGGTCCTGAGCCTCCTCCTGTCTGTCACGTCCCCAAAGGCTTCCTAACAACAACAAAACAAGAGACTTTAAAATTATATAATTAGATTTATTTTGAGGCCATGCAGTCATGAGCTCAGAAGTAAATGTTCAACTGACATCCTGTCTGTTTGAGTCTCTGGGTATTATTCTGTGAACTGACAAACATCACCATCTATGGTTTTTCAAAAAAGTTCCCATAAACACACAAATCACAAAACCACCACATACACTGACACTCAAAAACAGACTTTTGCATCACATTCCTCTTTTGTTGTACATAATCAACTCAAACGTAAACACTCCTCCCACACACACGCACAAACACTTCCCACTGGCAGACCACCACTGCATCCTGGTCACTGTTAGCACAAATACACTCCAAGCCACAGCCTAGGGTTGCAAAATTCCCAAGGTTTTTCAGAAATCAAATTTGATTTGTCAAATACTTCATAAACAACAGGTGTAGAGTAACAGTGAAAAGCTTACAAGCCCTTCCCAACAATGCAAAGAAAAATAAAATAGAGAAATAATAGAAAAGTCAAACAAGTCAGAACAAATAAACTGAGTAACGATAACATGGCTATATACACAAGGTACCAGTACTGAGTCGATATATGTACAGTTGAAGTCGGAAGTTTACATACACTTAGGTTGGAGTCATTAAAACTCGTTATTCAACCACTCCACACATTTCTTGTTAACAAACTATAGCTTTGGAAAGTTGGTTAGGACATCTACTTTATACGTGCTATATTGAACAGAACCTGACAGACCACTCAGCATGGAAGAAGGCACTGCTCCAAAACCACCATAAAAAAGCCAGACTATGGTTTGTAACTGCACATGGGGACAAAGATCATGCTTTTTTGGAGAAATGTCCTCTGGTCTGATGAAACAAAAATAGAACCGTTTGGCCATAATGACCATCGTTATGTTTGGAGGAAAAGGGGGAGGCTTGCAAGCCAAAGAACACCACAATTATGTGGATATATTGAAGCAACATCTCAAGACATAAGTCAGGAAGTTAAACGCTTGGTCACAAATGGGCCTTCCAAATGGACAATGACCCCAAGCATGCTTCCAAAGTTGTGGCAAAATGGCTTAAGGACAATAAAGTCAAGATATTGGAGTGGCCATCACAAAGCCCTGACCTCAATCCCATCGAAAATTTGTGGGCAGAACTGAAAAAGCGTGTGTGAGCAAGGAGGCCTTACAAACCTGACTCAGTTACACCAGCTCTGTCAGGGGGAATGGGCCAAAATTCACCCAACTTATTGTGGGAAACTTGTGGAGGCTACCCAAAACATTTGACCCAAGTTAAACAATTTAAAGGGAATGCTACCAAATACTAATTGAGTATATGTAAACTTCTGACCCACTGGGAATGTGATGAAAGAAACAAAAGCTGAAGTAAAATCATTCTGACATTTCACATTCTTAAAATAGAGTGGTGATCCTAACTGACCTAAGACAGGGAATTATTACTAGGATTAAATGTCAGGAATTGTGAAAAACTGAGTTTAAATGTATTCGGCTAAGATGTATGCAAACTTCCGACTTCAACTGTACTAATAACTAGGAATAAAGTGACATAATAAACAGTAGCAGCACCGTTTGCAAGGAGTCCAAAAAGTTAGTGCAAAAAGGGGCAATATAGATAGTCTGGGTAGCTATTTGATTAGCTAACTAATTTAACAGTCTTATGGCTCGGGGGTAGAAGTTGTTCAGGGTCTTGTTGGTTCTAGACTTGGTGCATCGGTACCACTTGCTGTGCGATAGCAGAGAGAACAGTGTACGACTTGGGTGGCTGGAAGATTTGACATTTTTTAGGGCCTACCTGCCTGGTATAGAGGATACATGGAGCTCGGCAGAGAGCTCTGCTCCAGTGATGTACTGGGCCGTAAGGTCGGATGCCAAGCAGTTGCCATATCAAGTGGTGATGCAGCAAGTCAAAAAATGCTCTCAATGGTGCAGCTGTAGAACGTTTTGAGGATATGAGGCACATGCCAAATCTTTTCAGCCTCCAGAGGGGGAAGAGGCATTGTTGTGTCCTCTTCATGACTGTTGGTGTGTTTGGACCATAATAGATCTTTAGTGATGTGGACATTGAGGAACTTGAAGCCTTCGACCCGCCCCACTAAAAATACAGCTGAAAACTCTCTTGGAAAACATGATGGCTTATCCTGAGGTATTCTAACTCAGGCAGGCAGAACCTGGAAACTCCCTGAAGAATAGAGAGGGGCAGAAGCAGGAAACTCCCTGAAGAATAGAGAGGGGCAGAAGCAAGAAACTCCCTGAAGAATAGAGAGGGGCAGAACCTGGAAACTCCCTGAAGAATAGAGAGGGGCAGAAGCAAGAAACTCCCTGAAGAATAGAGAGGGGCAGAAGCAAGAAACTCCCTGAAGAATAGAGAGGGGCAGAAGCAAGAAACTCCCTGAAGAATAGAGAGGGGCAGAAGCAAGAAACTCCCTGAAGAATAGAGAGGGGCAGAAGCAAGAAACTCCCTGAAGAATAGAGAGGGGCAGAAGCAAGAAACTCCCTGAAGAATAGAGAGGGGCAGAAGCAAGAAACTCCCTGAAGAATAGAGAGGGGCAGAAGCAAGAAACTCCCTGAAGAATAGAGAGGGGCAGAAGCAAGAAACTCCCTGAAGAATAGAGAGGGGCAGAAGCAAGAAACTCCCTGAAGAATAGAGAGGGGCAGAAGCAAGAAACTCCCTGAAGAATAGAGAGGGGCAGAAGCAAGAAACTCCCTGAAGAATAGAGAGGGGCAGAAGCAAGAAACTCCCTGAAGAATAGAGAGGGGCAGAAGCAAGAAACTCCCTGAAGAATAGAGAGGGGCAGAAGCAAGAAACTCCCTGAAGAATAGAGAGGGGCAGAAGCAAGACACTCCCTGAAGAATAGAGAGGGGCAGAAGCAAGACACTCCCTGAAGAATAGAGAGGGGCAGAAGCAAGACACTCCCTGAAGAATAGAGAGGGGCAGAAGCAAGAAACTCCCTGAAGAATAGAGAGGGGCAGAAGCAAGAAACTCCCTGAAGAATAGAGAGGGGCAGAAGCAAGAAACTCCCTGAAGAATAGAGAGGGGCAGAAGCAAGAAACTCCCTGAAGAATAGAGAGGGGCAGAAGCAGGAAACTCCCTGAAGAATAGAGAGGGGCAGAAGCAGGAAACTCCCTGAAGAATAGAGAGGGGCAGAAGCAGGAAACTCCCTGAATAATAGAGAGGGGCAGAAGCAGTAAACTCCCTGAATAATAGAGAGGGGCAGAAGCAGTAAACTCCCTGAAGAATAGAGAGGGGCAGAAGCAGTAAACTCCCTGAAGAATAGAGAGGGGCAGAAGCAGTAAACTCCCTGAAGAATAGAGAGGGGCAGAAGCAGTAAACTCCCTGAAGAATAGAGAGGGGCAGAAGCAGTAAACTCCCTGAAGAATAGAGAGGGGCAGAAGCAGTAAACTCCCTGAAGAATAGAGAGGGGCAGAAGCAGGAAACTCCCTGAAGAATAGAGAGGGGAAGAAGCAAGAAACTCCCTGAAGAATAGAGAGGGGAAGAAGCAGTAAACTCCCTGAAGAATAGAGAGGGGAAGAAGCAAGAAACTCCCTGAAGAATAGAGAGGGGAAGAAGCAGTAAACTCCCTGAAGAATAGAGAGGGGAAGAAGCAAGAAACTCCCTGAAGAATAGAGAGGGGCAGAAGCAAGAAACTCCCTGAAGAATAGAGAGGGGCAGAAGCAGTAAACTCCCTGAAGAATAGAGAGGGGCAGAAGCAGTAAACTCCCTGAAGAATAGAGATCAGGAGGGGAAGAAGCAGGAAATGTGGAATCCTTCGACCAGCACGTCTGGAAAACCTGGACATTTTGGGGTAACCCAATTAGCATTACAATATCAGCAATTCTTTATTTCTGTGTGGTGGTTTACTGTGTTTCTGAAACTCTGAATTCCTACTGGTCCAGAGGGATTGTTAGGTGTTAGTTATGGTCCACAGAGGAGTGTTGGAGACAGGAACATCTGTTTGGAGACAACCCCCTGTTAGAGGAAGGTGAGCAACGCCACAGGATGAAAGATGGGAGCGGCATGCCTGAACATCTCTAATTGATTGCCCATCAATTTATTTAGACCCCAGAGAAAGATAATCAGACAATCAGGGGAGACAGGAGGGTGGGGGCAGTAAGGGCCAGTAGGGGGCAGTCTTACAGAAATGATTAGGCTTACAAAAACTTTCCTAACCATCCCAGGTTTTCCAGACATCCCGAGTTAGAAGATTCCTGGAATCAGGAAGGAATTAGCAGGAAATCTGGAAACGCTACAACCGGGATTTCTAGAAAACCTGGGGAAAGTTACTGGAATTTTGCAACCCTTACTGTTAGAAAGTAGTAAAATGCAGGTTTCAACTGATGTGAATTAAAAGTTGAACAGGAAACAAGCCCCTGAGGAACATTAGTCCAACCATTAGAAAACATCCCATTGCTTGACAGGAGCTTTATCAACTTGAATCACTGGATTCTTGAGAGCGATTGTATCTCAGTGTTCTACTGAAAAGGTCAGACTGACATATTCCCCTTCACCTGAATGCCAGGCAGAGAGCTCACAGCTCTAAATTGAATATATCCTGAGAGGTTTGGAAACGGAAGAGAAAGACAAAGAGATTTCTGGTTTCTGACCCAACTGAGACGGGGGGGGGGGGCGAGAGAATTGTCTAACTATTCCATTGGTTCCATTGCGCCAGGCAAGCTAAATCAAGCCCAGTTTAAGTATTTGAAATAATTTCAACTAGTATTTGAACCCAGGCCTGCTAGCAGCCTAGCACCTGGGTTGGCACAGAATGGAGCATCTCTGACTAACTGAAGGGTAGGTGGGTGATGCCCACAGTTGCTACGTGGAGCTGTGCCTCTCGATGGTAATCTCACAACGGACGGAGTGTCACCTTGTGTGTCTCGTCCTCATGCATCCCAAGTGTCACTCAATCAGGGGAGCATTTACAGAGCAGGGGGCGGGGAGAAGTGTGTGTGTGTGTGTGTGTGTGTGTGTGTATGTGTGTGTCAGAGGTTAAAAAATATATATAATAGGAAGGGCTTTTCCCTTCTTTCAGTGTAAGATGGCTGCTCTTAACCAACTTAACCATAGAGGTATGATCCACAAGTGTTAATGGAAGTTGTGCTCTTCCAAGGCATGCTTTTATGTGAATTTGATCACTGCTTTGAAAAGCTGTGCATGCAGACATATTAACACCTACACTACTGGTCCTGACCCATAATCCCAGCACCATACACTACTGGTCCTGACCCACAATCCCAGCACCATACACTACTGGTCCTGACCCACAATCACAGCACCATGCACTTTCAAACTCTGCAGCCACACATTTTGCTAGTCCCTGTTCAGGGCTGGCCTACCAGGCGAGCGTGGGGGTTACGGTGGTAGTACAACTCCTTGTACTCGTCCATCCAGACCTCGGCAGCACGCACACTGTTGGCCAGGGCCTTGCTCCGCGAATAGGGGGCCTTCTTGGGGAAGACGTGGCCCACGTGGGAGCAGGGGTGGATCTCCAGGCTGCCACCGCACTGCCAGATCTAAATAACAACAGCAACACGAGGACATGATTAGCTACACACCATGATTCAATCAGGCAGCACAATGGACAGCTTTGTGTGTCTTTCTAAAAGGGAAGGAAGTTCTGTTGTTGTATGGCGGTTTGGTTCTTTTCCACGGGAAGTAACTGAAGGAAAACATGACCTCTGTGCTGGTTTAAATTCTTCAAACGTTGCAACTTTATTGACTGCGGAACCTTAATTGACAGAGGTAACTTTTGGTTCAAAGTTCTTTAATGTAATTTTGATTAGGGAACAGAAAGGCCATTTTTGTTTATCCAAAATTGCATAGTGGTGACCTAGTTAAATAATGAAAGTGTAAAGATTGCAGCCTTGTGTGAATCCCCACATATTTCACAACAGTATGGTGACCATCGGTTACTGGATTCCAGTGGGTTTTTAATGTCAGGAAAAAGGCATGGATTAACTGCACAGAGTACAGCAAGCCCAAACGTATCGCTCTCGCTCGTTCTCTCCCTCACCCACACTCACCCTGAATGAGAACTCTAGGTTCTCTCCTCCCCACACCTCCATGCCTGTGTCATACGTGCCCAGGTAATGGAAATAGTTCTTACTGACAGCAAACAGCCCTCCAGCCATAGTAGGAGACCTGAGACCAAAACACACACAGCTTACAGAACAGATCTTCAGAACTTGTTCCATTATTATGATCAATTATATAGCCTATGGTATAACAATTGTTGATCTCTACATAATATGCATATCAAATTGTTAAATGTATATCTTGATAGTTAACTGAGGATTAGACTATTTTCCTTTCCGATACACAGAAGTTGTTACGGTACCACAGACCTGATGTAATCAATGGCAGAGCGCCTGTTTCTAATGTAGGGTACCACAGACCTGATGTCATCAATGGCAGAGCGCCTGTTTCTAATGTAGGGTACCACAGACCTGATGTCATCAATGGCAGAGCGCCTGTTTCTAATGTAGGGTACCACAGACCTGATGTAATCAATGGCAGAGCGCCTGTTTCTAATGTAGGGTACCACAGACCTGATGTCATCAATGGCAGAGCGCCTGTTTCTAATGTAGGGTACCACAGACCTGATGTAATCAATGGCAGAGCGCCTGTTTCTAATGTAGGGTACCACAGGCCTGATGTCTTCAATGGCAGAGTGCCTGTTTCTAATGTAGGGTACCACAGACCTGATGTAATCAATGGCAGAGCACCTGTTTCTAATGTATGGTACCACAGACCTGATGACATCAATGGCAGAGCGCCTGCGTTTCTGCTCATACTCTGGCACCGAGTGCCAGGTGAAGACCAACCGCCAATCAAACCCTCCGATCTGGGGTTCCCCGGGGTTGCCTAGATACTGGAAGGTGTTCCAGTCGATGACATCAATGACGGGACACACCACAGCGGACGGCTCCTCCTTTATCCTGGGGCAGAGGAGAAGAGAGCAGAAGCAAGCATGGGGCAGGGGGTTGCAGTATAACAGGGTGACGACAGAGAGAAAGGCCTCACCTGGTACCATATGGAACAGGCCTTTGGAGGCTTGGGATTAGTGTGAAACGGGGTGGGTATAAGGAAAATAATTCACATAGCTACACATATCCAAATCTAGCCAGCAGCATGATACATTCAACCGCAAAGTAGAAGGAATGGAGAGAGGCACTACTGTAGATGTGGAAACTAAGGTCCCACGACTAGACTGAAGAACAGTCCTGACCTGGCCCACTACGGGGTTTCTCACCTGTTGAGCAGGGGCTCCAGCCAGCCCTTGTGACATTCACAGTGGCAGTCGAGAAAGGTCAGCACATCGCCCGTGGCGATGGAGGCCCCCAAGAGCCTGGCCCGCACCAGGCCCTCCCTCTTCCTGGCCCGGATCAGATGTACCTTCTTCAAGTTGGAGATGTAGTTTTCTAAGGGCTCCTTCAAATGAGCTGACAGGGAACCAAAAGGGCTGTTCACGTATCATGACAAGGGTGTACATTTCCTCAACTGGGATGTGTGTAACATGCAGGTACAGTATGTGTAATGTTACAACAGGGTGGTGCTGCTAACAGATGTGCCTGCGCTTTGTGGTTTAATTGATAATGACAAGCAAGTAAGAAAGGCTTTTCTTCACGATGTTTTCTTCCAAACGTACTGATTTAGCACCACCTAGTGGCGATGGAAGGAACAACTCAATGTCAAATGGGGAAGTGATGCCCTTTGAGGTTCAGTAAATATTGGTGCCCTTTAAATCCTTAAGAGAAAACGCACACAAAATTATAATAATTGTGAACCAACACTGGTACTTGACTCTTTTTCCCCTTACTACCTCTAACTTTGCTGATAGATACTTTGAGGAAAAATGTACTTACTATGACTGATGTGTGGTTGTCCCACCTAGCTATCTTAATACGAATGTAAGTCACTCTGGATAAGAGCATCTGCTAAATGCCTAAAATGTAAACTACTTGTCAGAAATCTGATTAAATATTCAGAGTGACTCCCGTGGCCAATACTACGTCATGTGCTGAAAGTGACAAACTGTGTCCTATGAGTCAGGCTGCATGATAACCAACTGGTATTCAAATGTACTTAAAGTTCACTTAAAAACATTCATTTGAGTATTTTGTTCATTAGTCCGTTGTTAACACAATCCCCCTAAAATTGTGCATGTCAGCAGTCAAGTCTTCAAGGTAGAACACTTTCAGTACAGAGCAGAAACTTTGATGATGATGAGTTCGCATTATATCCCTTGAACCTTAACACATTGAATGTCATATTCACCAGATATTGGCTCACAATGGCTTTGGCAGACATAGTGATGTCACTATAGCCAAGCAGGTCTGTAAATCTGGGCCCATACAAACAGGGTCTCGGGGTAAGAGTTTAGCCTTTTAGATCACAATTAATAGAAATTGCATTGACAGGAGGCACCTGGTCCTAGATCAGCACATACAGGCAAAGGGTGGATACTTTGAAGAATCGCAAATATAAATATTTTGATTTGTTTAACTCTTTTTTTGGTTACTACATGATTCCATGTGTTACTTCATAGTTTTGATGTCTTCACTATTATTATACAATGTAGAAAATAGTAAAAATAAAGAAAAACCCTTCAATGAGTAGGTGTGTCCAAACTTTTGACTGGTACTGTATATACATGATTGTACCTCTGTCACTATAGTCGTCTACCAGCACCACCTCTCGTAGCAGTCTGTCAGGTGAGGTCTCCAGGACACTATGGACAGTGCGTAGCAGCGTGGACCAGGCCTCGTTGTAGAAGGCGATCACCACAGACGTGGATGGCAATGACCTATAGTCATACTTCTGGTCCTTACAACTGGAGAAGTAAAGAGAAAGAGTTCACTTGTATTAGATCTGTAGCAAGCCTGACCCCAGACATCCCCTTTCCATCATGCTTCTCATTGTTTACGCACTGTCATTGGCATGACAAGGAGTGTAATTATACCACAAACAGATCTGTCACCCCGGCTAATAGACCTGGGCCAGTATTCAAAAGGTTTCTAAGAGTAGGAGTGCTGATCTGATCTAGGAAGAAAGAAAATCTGTTTGTTTTTGGTCAATGTTGTTGGTTACCCTGGTGCTTGGATGTCTGACTGAGATGCAGGACTTTATTCATTCTTTGCACATGGCTTAACAGGCACCGAGTCATTTAATACCTCATTCCTGGCCCTTTAGTAAACTCAAAATAAACAGTTTAACGAGCTTTGTCAGTGATCTGACTTTATCCAACCTTGCAAAATCAAGCATTGCCTTGCCTGTCATTTAGGCATTTAGAAATATTCAACGAGGTTTTCCACAATGGGTTGATGGCGAGGGGCTAACCTACTTCATATTCAGTCAGTCATATTTTAGAAAAGCTCTATAAAATACTCTTATCACAAGGAAATGTTGGGAAAATATCATAAACACCACACTGAAACTCACGCCAACTTACAGAGGATTCCATCGTTCGGGTAGACTGCGGTGTAGAGATACCAGATCACTCACATAGGTATTAATCTGGTGTTTATTTATACTTTCATCTTCTTTCCTCTTCTCCTCTCCAACGAGGTTCAATTTGACAGCTCTGCCCATTTCTCCCAAGGCATTTAAATCCAACTGCGGTTTGTCATAAACAGGCTTTTTAAGCATTTCATTTGCAATATCTTGCTCAGTGGGAACCTCTCTTCGATTTGTTCCAGCTATGTCACCGGGATTATTATGCCTGTTTAAAATAAAATATCCCACTATAGACGCCCCAAAAAGGCAAACTATCAACTTCCACCGATTCCTTCTCCGGGAAAGTGCCATCGTGTCTCCCTTCCTCCTTCACGAGATACGTTCATACCCCGTGGGCTACAACAGCATCATGGTGCATTACCAAACCAGATCCACCAAATTCACCATGAACTGGCTTCTGATAATAACTTTGCGCAATGTAAAAGTTCCCCTATTTTTGCTTGAATCAACTTTTTATTTCAAAATGTTTAACAGGGTTGACCAAATTTAACTAGCCAAGTCAAATGTTAACGGTCTTTTTCTGTCATCCAGCGATTGGCTTCCTTGGTCGAAGTTTATTGAAATAGTACTTCTCCATAAACGTGATGTTAAAAATGTCTTTACCCGATTAGAGTAGCTATCTTGATGGATTATCAATAACACCCAGATAAAAAAAATAAAAAATCAAGGTCAAATTAAAGTGTCCAGGGCTTCATTCTGTCCCAGTAGCACTAAATCCTAATCCATGTTCGGCACCCTACTTATCTTCGCGCCACGGACACAATGTAGCCTACATGAACTATGTCACATTGTAGCTCTTTACCTGCAACCTACTCACACACTTCAACGGTTTCCGTTAGCGAGCCGCACAAAATCATACACGTCGATACATTTAAGAAGTTTATCAGAAGTTTATCAGTCACTAATCTTTCTCCAGTGTCACGAGTTGTTGTACCAACAAACGACGCTGTGCAAACAATGTCTTCTGCGTTCCAGGAAACTGAAACGAAAAAAAATGAGTTACTGTTTAACAATGTTACAGCTGCTTCGTTTCGATGTCCTATTCATAATTATGCAAATGCATGAAGCATTAAATTGACTGCTTCCGGGTTGGCAACAAGTAGTAAAAAAAAAAAGTACATTATCACGTGACTGTAGTTTACTGTAGTTTTCATGCACTGATATTCCGTGTTCTTGTATGAACAGAGCTTGTGTTATTAAATATATGATTTGACATTTAACATTTACGGGTGCTACAAAATCATCTTCATTGTGGACAAATATTCTTACATTATTTCTCTTAGCACTGTTAAATGTCACTTAGCCCTATATATATTTTAAATCATCTAGTTTGAAGCAAACATCTTGAAGCAAATTAAAATGATCAATAATTGAGGTAACTGTTCAGAGTGAGGTGGTAATTTGTGTGCCATACTGTTTGATTGAATAATCTTATTGTCAAAACAACAAAGATAAAAGGTACCATGGTACACTGACCTGTCTGTCTTACTATTTCTGGAGGAAAACATATATTAGCCTGGATGAGGAAGTTCTCATAAAAAATAAACAGTTACCACTCATTTTGTAGACCAACAGGTAAATGTATTATCTTAACCTATTAAACATAAAACAATATGTAAAAGAGAGATACTTTAAATGCTAATTCAATGGTCCATACACTCTCCTCAGACAGTAGTGCATGTAGTGGCATTAGTGTCAAGAAGCCAACTAATATAGTACTATATCAACCTCCAGTTAATTGGCTTCATTTCCACTGTGGTTATGACGCAATATCTCAAGGTGCTGTCCAGAGTAATGCACATGCATGCACAGCATTTACATCATGCACATGCATGCACAGCATTTACATCATTTCTGGCCAGCAAAATCTATTTAAGCTTTACACTTCACTGAGCCTGAAGATTATTCTACCATTTCCCACAAAGCCATGGAGTAATTTGTTTGGATAAGTAGTAAACACCGGAGGCTCTGGTCATGTAATGTCCTACAGAATGTTGGACATCCTGATTGTTTTATTGCTCATGGTAAGGTTTAAAAAGCAGTTAGGGGGGGGTACTAAGTTAACATATGGAATTGTTTTAAGATGGTCATACCATGGATCATTTCTCTATTTGATTTAGTATTTTAGGACCCCTTTAGGTATTAAAAAAATGACATATACTTTTTTGTTGTTCAAATATTGAATTTGGTCTTCACTACTATAGAAACTAATTGAATAACACATTCATAAATGGAAAAAAAAAAGACTGTTCAAATATTCATCATGAGGAATAAGGTTTTGAAGTGTCTGTCCTATATCTAGGAGATAAGAAAGCTCAGAAAATATATATTTTTGGAATTTAAACCCTTATTTTTGTTGGCACAAAACGGCCTCCATGCTTCCATTCGTTTGTATGGGTTACCTTGAGAGGCGTCCCATGACACTGGTAGGGGTTAGAGCAAAATAGAGAACACCATCGTGTTCGTAAGATTCTCCCCTTTCCATAGTGGTCATAATAACCAAACCGCTCGGACGCTACAGACGTTTTCGTGAAGGGACAGATTTTCGGGATGTCTGGTGGTCTGACAAACACAGATGTAGCTATGCCACCTTTCACCGCTGATGCGGAAGGCCGACATATGGCGGATTGAGACACAGTCTATGCAAAACAACCACATCTCTAGTTTAAACTGACAGATTTTGATGGGGATTAGGTTACTTAGATTATAATAGACTCTTAAAGATTAAAAGGGCACCAATATTTACTGAACCTCAAAGGGCATCACTTCCCCATTTGACATTGAGTGGTTCCTTACATCGCCACTAGATGGTGCTAAATCAGTACATTTGGAAGAAAACATCGTGAAGAAAAGCCTTTCTTACTTGCTTGTCAAAGTTCACTGGAGTCTTGTGTCAGTACTAAGAGAAATAAAACCAACTCTTCTGGATTCTTGTTTTAATGGTCATTGTTCATTGAGTTAAAAGGCATTGATCTAGCAATCCTCCAAAACTCTCGGGAGCTCTGTTGGGCTCTGGGTTAGGGGAGGGTCTGGCCGCGGTAGGCCACCACTGTAAATAACTATTTGTTCTTAATTAACTGGCACGCCTAGTTAAATAAAGGTTCAATTTAAAAAATGTAAACACCAATTTTATTTTGACCCTTTTATTCTTCACTTGTACAAATAATAATCCCCACCACCTCTTGTGCTTATTAAATCAGTTCAGTAGTTTAAATACACCACATGCCATTCAGGTCCCTTTATACCAAGAAATATCATATTAAGCTGGAGTCATTTTGAATGATCAAACAATCATTACAAATATTTGATATGAAGGAAAAAAAATGCCCTTAGTGCAAAGGACCACAAAAAGACAATTAGGAAGAACAGTCTGCGGCGGTACAACTGATTTCAATAATAAGCACTTCAATAGCAACAAACACGGAATCATTGTTATTAAGGCCATAATGTGGTTCTCCAATCCCAATCAAGGGAACCAGATATTATAGGAAAGGTTCAGGTTAGGAGAGAGTGTAAGAGCAGAGTACGGGTGTTGATGTAAGTCTGTCAAAGACAAAGGAATCTGTTGTGTGGCAGGTTTAAGACAATCAAGCCCTTGAGAGATCAACAATTGATGCACGATACAGTATAAATGCTACAAGTAAGCAATGCTGTGACATGCTTGTGTTAGTTGCAACACGGAGGCCTTGGAAGAGAGCAGACAACATTGCTGTAGACCAAGACTCATATGAGAATATTGCCACTATGAAAGTCAAATGAACATCTTTATAATTGTATGTTAGGCACATTGGATTTGTATTTTTTATAGATTAAAATGTGTAAAAGAATTCTGCCCAAAAAATGTAACTGTGCCTCAACTTTTGGAGGCAACATCGTAGAACCAGTAAATCAGCCTGTTATTGAATCCACAGCACAGTGAAGATTTCCAGACAACAATGTCAGACATCCCACCACCCTCAGGCAATCGAAAATTGCACTTAGCACAAGCTTACAGCGAGGGAAAAAAATATTTGATCCCCTGCTGATTTTGTACATTTGCCCACTGACAAAGAAATGATCAGTCTATAATTTTAATGGTAGGTTTATTTGAACAGTGAGAGACAGAATAACAACAACAAAAAATCCAGAAAAACACATGTCAAAATTGTTATAAATTGATTTGCATTTTAATGAGGGAAATAAGTATTTGACCCCTCTGCAAAACATGACTTAGTACTTGGTGGCAAAACCCTTGTTGGCAATCACAGAGGTCAGATGTTTCTTGTAGTTGGCCACCAGGTTTGCACACATCTCAGGAGCGATTTTGTCCCACTCCTCTTTGCAGATCTTCTCCAAGTCATTAAGGTTTCGAGGCTGACGTTTGGCAACTCGAACCTTCAGCTCCATCCACAGATTTTCTATGGGATTAAGGTCTAGAGACTGGCTAGGCCACTCCAGGACCTTAATGTGCTTCTTCTTGATCCACTCCTTTGTTGCCCTGGCCGTGTGTTTTGGGTCATTGTCATGCTGGAATACCCATCCACCACTAATTTCAATGCCCTGGCTGAGGGAAGGAGGTTCTCACCCAAGAGTTGACGGTACATGGCCCCGTCAATCGTCCCTTTGATGCAGTGAAGTTGTCCTGTCCCATTAGCAGAAAAACACCCACAAAGCATAATGTTTCCACCTCCATGTTTGACGGTGGGGATGGTGTTCTTGGGGTCATAGGCAGCATTCCTCCTCCTCCAAACACAGCGAGTTGAGTTGATGCCAAAGAGCTCCATTTTGGTCTCATTTGACCACAACACTTTCACCCAGTTGTCCTCTGAATCATTCAGATGTTCATTGGCAAACTTCAGACGGGCATGTATATGTGCTTTCTTGAGCAGGGGGACCTCACGGGTGCTGCAGGATTTCAGTCCTTCACGGCGTAGTGTGTTACCAATAGTTTTCTTGGTGACTATGATCCCAGCTGCCTTGAGATCATTGACAAGATCCTCCCGTGTAGTTCTGGGCTGATTCCTCACCGTTCTCATGATCATTGCAACCCCACGAGGTGAGATCTTGCATGGAGCTCCAGGCCGAGGCAGATAGACAGTTCTTTTGTGTTTCTTCCATTTGTGAATAATCGCACCAACTGTTGTCACCTTGTCACCAAGCTGCTTGGCGATGGTCTTGTAGCCCATTCCAGCCTTGTGTAGGTCTACAATCTTGTCCCTGACATCCTTGGAGAGCTCTTTGGTCTTGGCCATGGTGGAGAGTTTGGAATCTGATTGATTGATTGCTTCTGTGGACAGGTGTCTTTTATACAGGTAACAAACTGAGATTAGGAGCACTCCCTTTAATCTCAGCTCGTTACCTGTATAAAAGACACCTGGGAGCCAGAAATCTTTCTGATTGAGAAGGGGTCAAATACTTATTTCCCTCATTAAAATGCATATCAATTTATAACATTTTTGACATGCGTTTTTCTGGATTTTGTTGTTGTTATTCTGTCTCTCACTGTTCAAATAAACCTACCATTAAAATTATAGACTGATCATTTCTTTGTCAGTGGGCAAACGTACAAAATCAGCAGGGGATCAAATACTTTTTTCCCTCACTGTAAGTGTTTCAAGTCTTGTTCGAATTAGCCCAATTTCAACCTACTTTGAACAGTCTCCAAACAGAGAGACAGACACTGGTGAGTAGAACACATACAGTATCCTAGCATGACAGGGTCCTCTTAACTCCATTTCACATAAACAACCAGATGGGGCTTGTATAGTTAAGTCTCATATGATACAAAGCTTTGGGACTTATTCAGCTATCTCAAAGGGTTATCTTTGAATTACAAACCCCCAGATTAACCACACATAGAAAAGAGTAATCATTTAGACCTCTAAATTAATCGTTTTAATGTACTCAACTTTTTGATCTTATTTTAAGGACAACACAATTCAGTTATTTGTTGTGGTCTACATGTAAAAAAAAAAACACAAATATTCTATAAAATCATTCTGTAGCGCAACAGTACTTGGTTGGAATCTATGCCGATCCCACTGAATTAAAAAACAAAACTCCCATGATGCCTGCCATCGATCCTCTTTGAAACCAGTCTTTTAGATCTGACACCACTAGACAATCCTGGAATGTTCCTTCAAGCTTTCTTATTGTTTTTAATCTCCCATAGTGACAGGAAGGGAAGATCTACAAAACTAGGGAATTCTGACAGGCATAAATACGGACACCTCTGGGGTGGACCCCACTTGGTTCGCAAAGGCACTTTAAATGAGGAAGTCTTCCCACAGGGAACAAGTAGGTAGTTTGCTGAGAGGCTTGCTGGGTCCCCTCTTTAAAAATCCTGCCTCTCAATCGTCCACCGTGGAACTGTAATTGCACTTAGGTCAAAGGTCAATTAGGGTTAGGGTGAAGCTAGTTCCCCCCGTTCTCAAACTTCCAGCGCTGGTGCTTGTCCCCGGGGGTGCACGTCCTCATCTGGACGTCCGCTCGCCCCTCGGCTGTCCGGCAGGAGGTGACACACATGTCTGAGTGAGGGTGGTATATGGTCCCGTCCTGTGGTCACACAGAGACAGGTAAGACTACAGCTATGTTGAATACAGTCTGTTTCTGACTGACAAGACAACTTGTCGTGTGTTTACCAATTCAATCAGCCCAGTAGTGCATACTCTGAACATCTGTAGTGTTTTTCTGTGAGTAAGTATGTGTGTAAGAGCATTTCTCTGCTTACATGTGTGTTTTTTCTTGCGTCTGCATCACTCACCTCTCTGAACTCCCAGATGATGGTGGGGGGTGTAGGGGTTCTGTCGTGGGGGCAGTGTTTCATCCCAATGTAAGTCTGTCCCTCTGGTACCTCGGCACACAGCTCCGTCACAGAGTTATAGCGGATCTCCTTATGAGTCGTGTACTCAAAGTACTAGGGGAAAGAGAGATGCATGGTTAAACTCTGCTGATCTGAATTATAGTAACCACCGTACCCGGGGAATGGATGTTTACTCTCGGTGCTTCTGCTTATCAAATCAGCAGCTCCAAACATTAGCATTCAACAGTTAAGAGATTTCACCAAAAGAATCGCTTACTTTTAAGAGAGAAATGGTTGGATCTAGGTCTAAAGTAATGTCTGTTGAGCAAGCAGGGGGGAGAGAAAGAGAGAGGCGCGCGCCACTCTCTCTTTCTTTCTCCCCTCCACGACTCTCTCTCTTCACCCCCGAGTCTCTCTCCCCCCACGCCTCTCTCTTCACCCCCGAGTCTCTCGCTCTCGCTCTCTCCCCCCACACCTCTCTCTTCACCCCGAGTCTCTCTGTGTGTATGTGTCCCCCCCCCCCCCCCCCCCCCCGAGTGCCTCTCCCTCTTGTCGCGTGCACAAGCTTCTCTCCCTGCGCCTCTCCCTCCCTCCCGCCTCTCTCTCTCCCTCCTGCACCTCTCTCCCTCCCCTCGCACCTCTCTCCCTCCCCTCGCACCTCTCCCTCCCCTCGCACCTCTCTCTCCCTTGCTCGCCTCTCCCTCCCCCCGCGTGCCTCTCTCCCTCTTGTCGCGCGCACAATCTTCTCTCCCTGCACCTCTACCCCCCCCCGCGCACCTCTCTCCATCCCGCCTGCGTGCCTCTCCCTCCCACCTCTCTCCCTCCCCCTCTCACCTCTCTCCCTCCCCCCTCTCACCTCTCCCTCCCCCCGCACCTCTCTCCCTTGCGCGCCTCTCCCTCCCCCCGCGCCTCTCTCCCCCCCCGCGCCTCTCTCCCCCAAGCGCCTTTCTCTCTCTCCCCACCACGCCTCTCTCTTCCCCCCGAGCCCTTCTCTCCCTCCCTCGCTCCCCGCGTGCCTCTCTCTACCTCTCCCTCCCCCCCTCCCTTCCGCACCTCACCCTGCGTGCCTCTCCCCCCGCGCACCTTTCTCCCTCCCTGCCCCCCATGCCCCTCTCCCTGCGCCACTACCTCACTCCCCCTCCCCCCGCGCGCCTCTCTTTCCCCCCTCCTTCCCCCGCCTCTTTCCCTCTCCCTCCCTCTCCCTCCCTCCCCGCACCTCTTTCTCCCTCCCTCTCTACCTTCCACTTCCTCCCCCCGCGCACCTCTCTCTACCTCCCTCTCCCCTGCGCACCTCTCCCCCTCCCCCCACGCGCCTTTCTCCCCCCAGCACCTCTCTCCCTCCACCACTTTCCCTGCACGCCTCTCTCCCTCCCCCTGCGAGCCTCTCTCTACCTCCCTTTCCCTCTCCCTCTCTGCACACCTCTCCCTCTCTGCACACCTCTCCCTCTGCACACCTCCCCCTCTCTGCACACCTCCCCCTCTCTGCACACCTCTCCCTCTCTGCACACCTCTCCCTCTCTGCACACCTCTCCCTCTCTGCACACCTCTCCCTCTCTGCACACCTCTCCCTCTCTGCACACCTCTCCCTCTCTGCACACCTCTCCCTCTCTGCACACCTCTCCCTCTCTGCACACCTCTCCCTCTCTGCACACCTCTCCCTCTCTGCACACCTCTCCCTCTCTCTCTGCTCGCACCCCCCCTCATGTATCTTTTAAATGGAACTAGGAGTGAACTCTCTAAAGAGAAGGTAGAGGTTTCCGTTTCAGTGCAGGCTGTGGAAACATTGATTTTCAGTCACACACATGGTGCTTTTAGTAGCGTTGGACACCTGATGCGATGCATCAATGAGTAATCAGAGATGGAGATATAGCCGGTGGAGATAGACATGCAGGCAGAGGCCTCCACTACTCCCTGTTGTCTGACTGGACATCACATATACATCCATACAGTCAGCAAGTATCTGTAAACTAACTAGAAACATAGCTATAAAATGTATAAAACAATATGTTTTATGTAGATTTAGGCCTAAAATATGCTTTAGGATACTTTGTCTAGAAATACTAAGCCAAAGTTGTAGATGTCTCAGCATCTCACTTGACACTAAATTCTAGATAGCTGAGATGAGGTGGATGGTCACCGGATATGGGTGACATTCAGAGTAACCACTCCGTCCGTCCATCAGGGAGACGGACGTGGGATCAGGGGGGTTGAGAGAGTGAGAGAAAATAAACTGACAAGACATGACATTTTTAAATCACCTGGTTGCCGCCCTGCCCATGGCAACCGAAGAGGGAGATGTGCGCCCCCGTGGGACTGTGTTCCGGAGCGTTGTAGTCCAGGCACTCTGAATGGATCCCAGAGCTACGCACCTGTGATGAGAATGATCCGGATTAGCATCATGAGACCTGCCATCACTGCAAAGAGGGTCAGATTAAAGGAGACAAAACATTGTGATTCTGCCTCTGCATTGCTGGATCTTTGGCAGTTTGGTCTGGGTTTCTATATAGTACATAGAGACAACTGCTGATGTAAAGAAGTCTTCATTCACTGAGACTGACACACATGCACACCCCTTTTCTTAATTGTCTCAAGGCCTAAAAATCCTTTAACCAGTCTCCTCCCCTTCATCTACACTGAAGAAAAGGGGATTTAAGGGGAAGAGACAGGTTAAGATTTTTAAGCCTTGTGCCAATTGAGACATGGATTATGTGTGCCATTCAGAGGGTGAATGGGCAAGACAAAACATTTAAGTGCCTTTGAACGGGGTATGGTAGTAGGTAGCAGGCACACTGGTTTGTGTCAAGAACTGCAATGCTGCTGTTTTTTTTACACTCAACAGTTTCCAGTGTGTATCAAGAATGGTCCCACCACCCAAACGACTTCCAGCCAACTGGACACAACTGCAGGAAGTGTTTGAGTCAACATGGGCCAGCGTCCCTGTGGAACGCTTTCGACACCTTGTCGAGTCCATGCCCCAACGAATTGAGTCTGTTCTGAGGGCAAGAAATTTTTTACATACGGAAGAACTAAAAGTATGCAGGCAATATGGCAGAGGAAAATGGGTAGGAGATGCTAGTCTATTTGAATGATATTACCATACTCATGTAACGGATAGGAAACGGCTAGCTTAGTTAGCGGTGGTGCGCGCTAAATAGCGTTTCAATCGGTGACGTCACTTGCTCTGAGACCTTGAATTAGTAGTTCCCCTTGCTCTGCAAGGCTTTTGTGGAGCGATGGGTAACGATGCTTCGTGGGTGACTGTTGTTGATGTGTGCAGAGGGTCCCTGGTTCACGCCCGGGTATGGGTGAGGGGACGGTCTAAAGTTATACTGTTACACTCATTTCACATCTACATGGAGGCCAACGAGGTAGGACATAGGAGTTCATTTTGGCTTCGACTTATTACGGAACGATGTTTTATGTTGTTTACATTTTTTGGAGTGCTTTAGATATCGAATCGTATTGATTGATTGATAGAGAGAGAGACTCACCGCCCCATGCCAGCCCTCCCGGTCCTCTGGTACATGCAGGTCAGGGTAGATGTTCTTCAGGTACCAGTCAAAGCTGTTACACTTCAGTCTCTCTCTGAGGACAACCCTCTCTGAGATGTCCCCATATGTCTCCTGTGGAAAAATAACACTTCAGTCTCTCTCTGAGGACAACCCTCTCTGAGATGTCCCCATATGTCTCCTGTGGAAAAATAACACTTCATCTAACACATTTATTTGAGATGGGATGGATACACTTAAAAACATTGACACATTGAGTAAACAACATAACACTTTAGCTTGCAACAATTTCCAGAATTTCACAAATTAGGCCCACACACACAACTCTAGAAGACACACCAGAATAATAACTGGGGCAGCAGGTAGCCTAGCGGTTTAGAGCGTTGGGCTAGTAACCAAAGATGAAAAATGAAAACAACCGTTTCTTACTGAATAAAATTCAGGTAGGTTTTTTGTTTTCCATTTCATCCCATTAGCTTCTGCTTGGTTCCTTGTGAAAACACACCTGGTTTGTTTATACAAAAAAAAGACCCCCAAAAAAGGACTAGTGGTTGTCACTAGTCTGGCACCCAGTCTCCAGCTACCTTTGGTTGGGTCATTTATTGTTTGATCAAAGATGCCTGGCATTAATAATGTAATTTATGAGGTGAAACCAAGATGAACATGAGACTTTGATATCAGGCAACACAAAGAAAGCTGAGAGGGACACACACAACCTCATCAACCACTGCTGACACCTAGACAGGTGAAGAACATCCCCATCCAAGTTACTCCATTACGATACAATATTAATCCCGTCTAGGGTGTTCCATCCTTGGTAGAACTATGTACTTTGACTGTGGATGATACGGTAGGGTTCTCCAACTGGATTCCTGAGGGACAAATTTGGTCATAAAAGACTAAAAACACCAGGAAATCAGCACCAAGTGATTTATATTACGAAATCTGTTCCCGAATATTCCCACACAGAGATACACATGATCGTACATAAATACAAGAAATGTTTGACTAAAACAATCATTTTAAACCTCTGTTTGGGCTTCTTGCGGTCAATTTTCCGGCTACAAATCTTTTATTTTGTATTATGTTCCAGCCCCCGACCTCTCAAGAAAACCCATCCGGTGGCGGAATCTAGTTGATGATCCCTGATACAGTATAAAGACATTGATTCTTGAAGAACAGATCTTAAAAATGCCTCGTGAGCTTAGTTCAACTGTCAAACCCCATCAGAACCCAAAATATCAGCTGGTTTTACTCCCATGTTTGTTAACAAAGTCAATGTAAACAAACACTGTATAGCTTCAAAACATGGTTAAAACTATAAAATGTTGATATCATGGACGGTCAGTCCAAAGCTCTTTCTAAGAATGTAAGAGTGGTTATAGTTCTCAAGCCCCATCCCTCAGCGGTTTACCAAAACAAATGTCAGAGTGCATGATTAGGGTTTTTTTAATCTCCAGATTGGTCCTAACTAAAGCATGAGCTACTTCTTATCACCTGTTGACATTACAATAAGTGACCTTATGACATTACAATAAGTGACCTTATGACATTACAATAAGTGACCTTATGACATTACAATAAGTGACCTTATGACATTACAATAAGTGACCTTATGACATTACAATAAGTGACCTTATGACATTACAATAAGTGACCTTATGACATTACAATAAGTGACCTTATGACATTACAATAAGTGACCTTATGACATTACAATAAGTGACCTTATGACATTACAATAAGTGACCTTATGACATTACAATAAGTGACCTTATGACATTACAATAAGTGACCTTATGACATTACAATAAGTGACCTTATGACATTACAATAAGTGACCTTATGACATTACAATAAGTGACTTTATCACATTACAATAAGTGACCTTATGACATTACAATAAGTGACCTTATTATTGGTATTTCTACAGCCTGATCGATCTACAATCACTGCATCCTCCACTACTAAGAGAAAGGAGGATACCTAGTCAGTTGTACAACTGAATACGTCTTTCGCATTTAACCCAACCCCTCAGAGGTGTGGGGGGCTGCCTTAAATCGCCATTCACATCTTCGGCGCCCAGGGAACAGTGGGTTAACTCACTTGCCCAGGTGCAGAACAACATATTTTCACCTTGTTGATTCGATCCAGCAATCTTTCGTTTCCTGGCCCAACGCTCTAACCACTAGCTACCTCATAATGGTGTAACTTTGTTGTAGCCCTGACAACTCACTGAAAACACTGTACCTCACGTTGATCATATGACAATGGGGAGCGAGATAAAATAAGCTAACATTTTACTGTAAAGTGTACTACAGTACTCTACCTTTCTGGCAGGGGGGTTTCTGTTGTAGAAGTGCTGTTTGTAGGTGTCCATCCACACCTCGGCAGCACGGACCGTGTTCTGGAGGAACTTGGGCCTGGCGTAGGGAGCTTTCTTTGGGAAGACGTGGCCCACATGGGAGCAGGGGTGGATCTCCAAAGAACCTCCACACTGCCACACCTGGGGAACAGGAAGAAATATAGCCCATTTGACATTTTTTGCATCTTATGATATTTCTGGCAAAAATCCGGACAAGAGATATATGACTCAAACCTTCCCAGAAATCCCAAATGTAAGATTTGTGGAGAGGTTCCTATTGCTCCTATTTTCTTCATATGTATATATACAGTGCCTTCGGAAAGTATTCAGACCCCTTGACTTTCCCCCCACATTTTGTTACATTACAGCCTTATTCTAAAATGGAATAAATAAAACCATTTCCTCATCAATCTACACACAACACCCAATAACGACAAATCAAAAACAAGTTTGCAGAAATGTTTGCAACTTTAATAAAAATAGTATCACATTTACAGACCCTTTACTCAGTACTTTGTTGAAGCACCTTTGGCAGCGATTACAGCCTCAATTCTTCTTGGGTATGACACTATAATTTTGCCACATATTTTTGTGGAGTTTCTCCCATTCTTATCTACAGATCCTCTCAAGCTCTGTCAGGTTGGATGGGGAGCGTTGCTGCACAGCTATTTTCAGCTCTCATCAGAGATGTTTGAGGAGGTCCGGGCTCTGGCTGGGCCACTAAATCCACTCCTGCGTTGTCTTGGCTGTGTGCTTAGGGTCATTGTCCTGTTGGAAGGTGAACCTTAGCCCCAGTCTGAGGTCCTGAGCACTCTGGAGAAGGTTTTCATCAAGGATCTCTCTGTACTTTGCTCTGTTCATATTTGCCTCAAACCTTACTAGTCTCCCAGTCCCTGCTGCTGAAAAACATCCCCACAGCATGATGCTGCCTCCACCATGCTTCACTGTAGGGATGGTGCCAGGTTTCCTCTAGACGTGACGCTTGGCATTCAGGCCAAAGAGTTCAGTCTTGGTTCCATCAGACCAGGGAATCTTGTTTCTCATGGTCTGAGAGTCTTCAGGTGCCTTTTGGCAAACTCCAAGCGGGCTGTCATGTGCCTTTTACTGAGGAGTGGCTTCTGTCTGGCCACTCTACCATAAAGGCCTGATTTGTGGAGTGCTGCAGAGATGGTTGTCCTTCTGGAAGATTCTCCTTTCTCCAAAGAGGAACTCTAGAGCTCTGTCAGAGTGACCATCATGTTCTTGGTTACTTTCCTGAGCAAGGCCTTTCTCCCCCTGAGCAAGGCCTTTCTCCCCCTGAGCAAGGCCTTTCTCCCCCTGAGCAAGGCCTTTCTCCCCCTGAGCAAGGCCTTTCTCCCCCTGAGCAAGGCCTTTCTCCCCCTGACCAAGGCCTTTCTCCCCCTGACCAAGGCCTTTCTCCCCCTGACCAAGGCCTTTCTCCCCCTGACCAAGGCCTTTCTCCCCCTGACCAAGGCCTTTCTCCCCCTGAGCAAGGCCTTTCTCCCCCTGACCAAGGCCTTTCTCCCCCTGACCAAGGCCTTTCTCCTCCTGACCAAGGCCTTTCTCCCCCTGACCAAGGCCTTTCTCCCCCTGACCAAGGCCTTTCTTCCCCTGACCAAGGCCTTTCTCCCCCTGACCAAGGCCTTTCTCCCCCTGACCAAGGCCTTTCTCCCCCTGACCAAGGCCTTTCTCCCCCTGACCAAGGCCTTTCTCCCCCTGACCAAGGCCTTTCTCCCCCTGACCAAGGCCTTTCTCCCCCTGACCAAGGCCTTTCTCCCCCTGAGCAAGGCCTTTCTCCTCCTGACCAAGGCCTTTCTCCTCCTGACCAAGGCCTTTCTCCCCCTGACCAAGGCCTTTCTCCCCCTGACCAAGGCCTTTCTCCCCCTGACCAAGGCCTTGCTCTCATAGCAAAGGGGCTGAATATTTCTGTTTTTAATACATTTGCAAAAAAAAAGAAAGGAAAAACCTGCTTTCGCTTTGTCATTATTGGGTATTGTGTGTAGATTGCAGAGGCTGTAATTATTTATTTAATCCATTTTAAAATAAGGCTAACGTAACAACATTTGGAAAAAGTCAAGGGGTCTGACTACTTTCCGAAGGAAGGCAGGCGCACACACACACACACAAATATATTTTAGATTTGAGATTCTTAAAAGTAGCCATCCTTTGCCTTGATGACAGCTTTGCACACTCTTGGCATTCTCTCAACCAGCTTCATGAGGTAGTCACCTGGAATGCATTTCAATTAACATGTGGGCCTTGTTAAAAGAGAAGTTGTGGAATTTCTTTCCTTCTTAATGCGTTTGAGCCAGTCAGTTGTTTAGTGACAAGGTAGAGGTGGTATACAGAAGATCGACCAAGTCCATATTATGGCAAGAACAGCTCAAATAAGCAAACAGTTCATCATTATATTAAGAGATGAAGATCAATCAATCTGGAACATTTCAAGAACTTTGAAAGTTGCTTAAAAGTGCAGTCGCAAAAACCATCAAGCACTATGATGAAACTGGCCCTCATGAGGATCACCACAGGAAAGGAAGACCCAGAGTTACCTCTGCTGCAGAGGATAAGTTTATTAGAGTTACCAGTAGGGTTGCACATTTAGGGTATATTCAGGTGGAAACTGTCTGTGGGAATTAATGGGAATATATGGGCATTAACGGAAATATATGCAAATTTAATATTAATACCATTTAAATGTAGATGTTTTTTGCATTGGATATTGAGACAGAAAAACATTTTACCTTATCATGGTTAGACATAATTACAAATGATAATATTTACAATAGAAATTTTAAAAATCAATTTAGTTATGAATTCAACTTTAATTAAAGTTCACATGGGATGATTTCAGTGAACAAAACAGAATATTGAATGATCCTCAATGATCTCCCAAAAGTGCTTTCAACATACATCTGTATAATGATAGTCTACAATCTAAAGCTTTGGTTGTTTTCCTCTCAGGCTTCCATGTCTTCTCCCTGGACTGCCTCAATGTCCACCTCTTGAACATCAGACTCTGAGGCCTCATCTTCACTGTCACTTTCCAGCCTTGTTGAGGATGGCTCGTTGTCAGGCTCAAAAAGGCGGCTGATGTTGGTGGGATTTGGAGGATGATGGAGGCAACAGGGGAAAGAGCCTCAGATCCACAAAGTCCCTTCCACCAGGTGGCTGAGGAGATCTGTTGGCACGACTGCCATATTGCATCTCCATCCCAAAGCCCTTGCTTGGAAGTGTACTTCGCCAGACTGCCAACAACCTTGCCCTCATCCAGGCCAAGGTGGCGAGACACAGTAGTGATGACAGCATAGGCCTTGTTGATCTCTGCACCAGACAGGATGCTCTTGCCAGCATACTTGGGGTCCAACATGTACGCTGCAGCGTGTATGGACTTCAGGTAGAAGTCTTCACGCTTTATGATGCATTTCAGAACTACAGTTTGCTCTGCTTGGAGCAACAGTGAAGTGGGCAGGGCAGTACGGATTTCTTCTCTTACATCTGCAGTCTGAACATCAGACAGAATGACATTGTCTACCTCAATCTGTGCAATGGCTATTGCTATAGGTTTCAGGAGTTTCAGGCTGCTTACCACTCTCTCCCAAAATACATAATCCAGGATGATCCTCTTGATGAGGCTGTCCATATCGGCAGACTGTGATATGGCCATTTCTTGGAGACTCCTTCCGCTCCAGGAGACTATCAAACATGATGACAACACAATCCCAACAGGTGTTGCTGGGCAGCTTCAATGTGGTGCTCTTATTCTTCTCACTTTGCTTGAAGAGGTAGATTGTCGCTATAACTTGATGACCCTTCACATACCGAACAATTTCTTTGGCTCTCTTGTAGAGTGTATCCATTGTTTTCAGTGCCATGATGTCCTTGAGGAGCAGATTCAATGCATGAGCAGCACAGCCAATGGGTGTGATGTGAGGGTAGGACTCCTCCACTTTAGACCAAGCAGCCTTCATGTTCGCAGCATTGTCTGTCACCAATGTAAATACCTTCTGTGGTCCAAGGTCATTGATGACTGCCTTCAGCTCATCTGCAATGTAGAGACCGGTGTGTCTGTTGCTCCTTGTGTCTGTGCTCTTGTAGAATACTGGTTGAGGGGTGGAGATGATGTAGTCAATTATTCCTTGCCCACAAACATTTGATCACCCATCAGAGATGATTGAAATACAGTCTGCTTTCTCTTTGATTTGCTTGACCTTCACTTGAACTCTGTTGAACTCTCTATGAGTAGATAAAGCATGTCTGGTTGGAGGGGTGTATGCTGGGTGAAGAATATTCAGAAATCTCTTCCAAAACACATTGCCTGTGAGCATCAGAGGTGAACCAGGTGCATACACAGCTCGAACAAGACATTCATCAGCATTTCTCTGACTACGTTCCTCCATCGAGTCTAAAAAAAAACTTTGATTCCAGGAGGACCATGAGCTGTTGCTATCAATAAGGGGTCTGATTCCAGGAGGACCATGAGCTGTTGCTATCAATAAGGTGTCTGATTCCAGGAGGACCATGAGCTGTTGCTATCAATAAGGGGTCTGATTCCAGGAGGACCATGAGCTGTTGCTATCAATAAGGTGTCTGATTCCAGGAGGACCATGAGCTGTTGCTATCGATAAGGTGTCTGAATCCAGGAGGACCGTGGGCTGTTGCTATCGATAAGGTGTCTGATTCCAGGAGGACCATGAGCTGTTGCTATCAGTAAGGTACCTGATTCATCATTTTCACCTCGAATTGAAGTAGAGGGACTTTTGTCAGAGGTTACTTGTTGTGAGCACTGAGGGAACTTCATGCACTTGGTCAGATGATTCTGCATTTTTGTTGCATTCTTCACATATGATTTGGCACAGTATTTGCAAATGTTTCCTGCAAAGATTAGATATTTTTTTGTAAAAAACAAACAAATACAATTCCCTGTACAGATAAATAGTTAAGCAGTTAGATTAAACAACTCCTTTGTACAATATTTTTTTTTTAAATGAAACATGTATGGACACAGGTGAATTAACCCTCAGTTACCAGGCTCAAGCAAGCTAAACCCCACATGGTACCGTAGCAAAAACTAACTAGCAGAAATTGTTAACAAGTTAGAAATGATTTAAAACACACTTTGCTCTAGGCTACTATTAACAAAAACTCCTGTATGTCATAAAATATATTCACCCCACCCAGTATTGTAATCAAAAACCTACCAGAAAGCTTGTAGTCCTTGGCTCAGACAGTGTAGTAGTGTGGCATCTCATTAGTGTGCAAGATCTTGATAATCAGCTGTGCATGTGATGGAACAATACACTGTGCATGCAGAGGATTGCAATTCCATTGAATTGGGGATAACTACAATATGCCACAAGACCTAGAATAGCCTTATGTGTATCCCACAAAAAAGGTTCACTGTTATAAGCTAACTTTTTTGATGAATTTAAGCTAAATTCCCAGGCTTAACTTCCATGGAAAATTTTGGGAAAAATTCCAGCAATTTACCCGGAAAGTTTTCGACCTATTGCAATCCTAGTTACCAGCCTCAAAAATATCAGCCACATCTCAACATCAACTGTTCACAGGAAACTGTGTGAATCAGGCCTTTATGGTCGAATTGCTGCAATGAAACCACTACTAAAGGACTCTTCTCCGCATGTGTGGTTCCCACCATGAAGCATGGAGGAGGAGGTGTGTTGGTGCTTTGCTGGTGACACTGTCTGATTCATTTAGAATTTAAGACACACTCAACCAGCATGGCTACCACATCTGGTTTGCGCTTAGTGGGACAATCATTTGTTTTTCAACAGGACAATGACCCAACACACCTCCAGGCTGTGTAAGGGCTATTTGACCAAGAAAGATAGTGATGGAGTGCTGCATCAGATGACCTGGCCCCCACAATCACCCGACCTCAACCCAATTGTGATGGTTTGGGATGAGTTGGACTGCAGAGTGAAGGAAAAGCAGGCAACAAGTGCTCAGCATATGAGGGAAGTCCTTCAATACTTTTTTAAAATTTAAAATTTATTTTTTACCTTTATTTAACCAGGCAAGTCCGTTAAGAACAAATTCTTATTTTCAATGACGGCCTAGGAACAGTGGGTTAACTGCCTGTTCAGGGGCAGAACGACAGATTTGTACCTTGTCAGCTCGGGGATTTGAACTTGCAACCTTTCAGTTACTAGTCCAACACTCTAACCACTAGGCTACCCTGCCGCCCACTTTTGGAAAAGCATTCCAGGTGAAGCTGGTTGAGAGAATGCCAAGCGTGTGCAAAGCTGTCATCAAGGCAAAGGGTGGTCACTTTGAAGAATCTTAAATATATATATAATATATATATTGTATATAGTTATACTATTTTGATATGATTCACTGCACTGTTGGATAGAGCTTGCAAATTAAGCATTTCACTGTACTTTGCATGTGACAAACAAAATTCCATGACAGTTAAATATCGCAATATTATTTTTTGACAATATTACAATCGATACTTTGACTGCAAGTATCGACTTGCAAAAAAGGTAGCGATAGCTAGCTGCACATGTTCCATAATTCAGGTATTTTTTTTATCCTGTAACTATTTACAAAAAACAAAATTAAATAGTGAGCCAACATGTTTTCAGAACTTTTATTCCAAGACTGATCAAAACGTATTTTTTCATGCTCTCTCCTATCTCTCTGCAGCAGACATACAGTGAGCAATATACTTGGAACATCAAATGACAACAAAAATCACAGTATAGAATTGTAATACATATTGCATCGGTCCCAGGTGATTCCCAGCCCTTCTTCCTAATAATTAAACTAGTGCCTAAATGTTCTCCAGACTATGAAATAGGATCCAAACTAGGATGTAAGTGGTGTGATAATGCAGGCAGAAACCAAGATGGACGTTGTCTATGAATAATCAACACTGCCGCTCTTCTTCTCCCGCGGCTACTATGCAAATGACAAGAGAATCATGAAAACCAGTTTGTTGGGGGATCTTTTTCCCATTTTAATACATTTCCTGCAGGACATTTTATTTATGGTATCAATTTGCATCTTATAATTGCTTGTTTTCCACTACAGCCAATAAAACAGCTTTGGAGAGCGACAGGGTGCTACCTCACTATTCGCTAATTACCTTTAGCGACTTCCTTGAGTTACGCCTCAATTACACAACACATTCTCTCATTGTAATGGATACTTAGCTAGAACCCTATTCATTCTCATCAAAACATTTCATTCTGTGCCATATCTACTCCTTTGTGTTCCCAAAACACAGTTGTAAACCAATTCAGAAGTCATTATTTATGGATGGAGAGTCCCAGAGAGAGGCATTTTATTTCCACATACATAAAACATCATATAGGGTGATACCCCATCCGTCTTTAGTTTTTCACACACACACACACACACACTTGGATCAAAAGCAGGAAATCTGTGCCAGTAATGATTGACGTGAACAACTGAAAGGGACACCAACAACAAGGTAGCCTTCATTATCTAAATGGGGATGCAGTGTCCAACACCATCCAGCCATCACTCACCTTCAGCAGATCAGACACTGTGAGACATCACTTCGCCATCAGGGCCTGCTGACAACTAGGTGACGTCCCAA
Source organism: Oncorhynchus kisutch (assembly GCF_002021735.2). NCBI lineage: Eukaryota > Metazoa > Chordata > Actinopteri > Salmoniformes > Salmonidae > Oncorhynchus > Oncorhynchus kisutch. The sequence continues at coordinate 13,606,705 of NC_034190.2, forward strand.
ATGGCCCCCTGTTCCCTATGTAGTGCACTACTTATGACCAGGTGCTGGTCAAAAACAGTGCACTACATAGGGAAACGGTTACCATTTGGGACACAGACAGACTCTTCTAGGCGACACTGATGAATCAAGCTCATTAACTGGATTTGAACTGGGGAGTCTGCCTATATCCATTTTCTTCCAATTAAACTTATTATTGAAACATTTTTGAATGGAACATATACTTTGTAAACCTTTTTGGGACCATGGATCATGGACATTTTTAAAACAATTTTGGGGCAAAGATCAGAATAAAAGTGTGTGTCCTTTCTGCATTAGATTAGTCTCTTTTTTACCAAGTACCTGAGAAATAGCTTAATTGTGCCAACTGCAAATGCTACTGGCACTGAGATGTTGATGCCATATTGAAAGAGCGGTTGCTTCCCAATTGGCATCATATTCCCTATTTCCTTAGGGCCCATAGGAGTCTGGTCCAGAGTAGTGCACTTTAAAGGGAATAGGTGCCATTTGGGACATAGTCAATGAGTATTTAGTACTCACCCTGAAGGACAGTTCCAGGTTCTCTCCTCCCCACACCTCCATGCCCATGTCATATGTGCCCAGGTACTCAAAGTAGGCCTTGCTCACAGCAAACAGCCCACCGGCCATGGTAGGAGACCTGAGAGAGAGAAAGCATAGTGGAACATGGAGGTCAGTACAGTGTGCAGTTTAACAGTCAGAGGCCATATTAGAAGACTTTTAAATCAAATCTATTTCTCCCTTTCCTGAGGTAATCACTTATTTGTATGTGATTAGACCAAACTTAAGTGATTAGACATTCTTCAAGGAATGAAGGAGATAAGGTGAGATGCATTTCAAAACATTTTAAACTAGGTCAAAAGGCACCCTATTACTTATCTATAGAGCAATACTTTTACCAGGGCCAGAGGGCTCCCAGAGGGCTCCCAGAAGGCTCCCGGAGGGCTCCCAGAAGGCTCCTGGAGGGCTCCCAGAAGGCTCCTGGAGGGCTCCCAGAAGGCTCCTGGAGGGCTCCCGTCAAAAGCAGTGCACCAAAGGGGTGCCGTTTGAGATGGGCCCAGAAATCCCATATGGACAGAAACTGATGACCATAGAATTACTGACCTGATGGGTTCGGTGCGGGATTTGCGTTTCTTGCGGTCAACCTCAGGGAGGGAGTGCCACTGGAAAGTCAGCCTCCAGTCAAAGCCTCCGATCATGGGCTCATCTGTCTGCATGTAGAACTCAAACGAGTTCCAGTCGATGGTGTCGATCACCGGACACACGATGGTGCTCTCATTCTCTCCAATCCTGGAGGGAGGATGAGATACACAGTATGGTGTAAGAAAGGACACTCACTGAATGTCCCTGGAAGGTTTTCATGAGACATTCCCTCATTTACATGTGATGAAATTCACGTGCCACTATACTTAACCAGGAATGCCAATAGGCCAACCAACACTAATCTGTTTTTATTGCCTCCAGAATGTCTTGTTGCTATGCAACCCTAATGACCAGTCCCATCCCATTAATTGAGTATTGAATCTGTAATTGTAATCAAATTGTCAATATGCTGGCTAAGTGAAACACACCTCTCCAAGAGCGGCTCGATCCAGCCGGGGACACACTCGCAGTGACAGTCCAGGAAGGTCAATACGTCCCCCGTGGCGTAGGTGGCGCCGATGAGCCTCGCCCTGACCAACCCCTCCCTCTTGTTGGTGCGGATGAGGCGGACACGCTCCCAGTTACTGATGTACTGCTCCAGCTGAGACTGCAGATAGACTGGGTTTCACACAGAGAGATGGTCAAGGCTTCACACACACACACACACACACACACCTCCTAAAAACTCAATTGATAGTTTGGGAAGGGCATAGATCCTTACTTCGCAGCTGTGTTCAAAAAGTTTATTCACAGTGTGCACAGGATACAACCGGTGTAAATCAGTACAGTGAAATTCTTACCTTGAGAGCTCTTTCCCAACAGTACAGTGATAATAATGTAGACAATAATAGAAGATAGAACAACGAATAAACAGATCTTATCTTTGCACATTGACAGACCAACAGGCGAAGCTAAATTATTATTCAACTGCAATGAAAATGACAGTCCCAGTCTCCCCGAAGGGGAAGACACCGTCAGTAGTGTTGATGACAGTGCTTTCCTCTCTCCTTATCACCAGTCTCTTGTATATTACAGTTGTGGATGAGAATTATGTGGTCTCAGAGGGCGGGGGAGAGTCAATTGTAATATGTGGTCATTTGATACTCAGAGAGAGCAGCTATCATGTCTGAGCATAGAAACGAATGAATAGAACAGACTTCCCCCATTCAGGTCAATGATGCAATAATGGGTGGACTGGTGGCAATTTTGAATCATTTGGCTCAATCTATTTCTGTGCGTGTCTGAGACAGGTCTCTTATGTATGCGTCAGTGAATAGGCTATTATATAATTAGTTTTTCCTGACCAGCGCCACACATAAACACTAGAAACTCCACTTGTACTGACACTCAGCAGTGACTGTGTTGTCTCCAAGGAAGAATATGTCCTTTCTCTCTCACAGAACTCTCTGGCTCATCTCATCTCATGTCAGATATGTACAGATAAGCCCCATTCTTCGGCCTACAGCGTTACTGTTCTAAGTAAGGATCCTGTTCTGTATTACCGTCAACTTTGGGGAGAAACTCAATGCCTGACAAATAATAACTAGGTATTCTAAGGTATCTTTTAACCTTTAACCTTTTATTTTACTCTCTAACTTGTGTTTTCTTGGCATAAAGGATAGTTTTTAACCAGATGTTCACAAATTAAAATATGTTCTATGATTCCCCCACCCCCCCCCCCAAAAAAGACAACGACAAAGCACGAACTGACGCAAACCCCATAATGTTTGTAGAGGTGCTGACTAGGCTAACAGAACAGTAAACGGTGTAAAAATGACAATTAACGATCCCCAAAAAAAGACAACAAAAAAGCTCGGTCAAACCTCGGTCACTAAAGTCGTCTATGAGAATGATCTCCTTCAGGAGGACAGCAGGAGTGCTCTCCAGAACACTGTGGATAGTCCTGAGCAGGGTGGACCAGGCCTCGTTGTAGAACGCTATGATCACTGACGTGGTCGGCAGATGGCGGTAGTCAAACTTCTTAGCTCTGCATCTGTACTCAAATGAAAGAGAGAGATGTTGTTTATTAGGATTGCTTTCAGCCTATCAAAGGCTAATCATTTTTAAGTCCCTAAATAAATGTAAAGATTAAGGGATAGGTAACAATTGAAACAAAAAAGAAAAACATAAAATAACCCCTCCTATAGATGGATATTATTCTTTTGTGAAAAAAACTTCAGATAAAAAAATAAGAATAATTATAGATATACACTACTGTTCAAAAGTTGAGTCACTTAGAAATGTCCTTGTTTTTTTAAGAAAAGCAAATTGTGTCCATTAAAATGTCAAATTCATCAGAAATACAGTGTAGACATTGTTAATGTTGTAAATGACTATTGTAGCTGGAACTGGCAGATTTTTTATGGAATATCTACATAGGTGTACAGAGGCCCATTATCAGCAACCATCACTCCTGTGTTCCAATGGCATGTCGTGTTAGATAATCCAAGTTAATATTTTTAAAAGGCTAATTGATCATTAGAAAACCCTTTTGCAATTATGTTAATGTAACCGATGTGAAATGGCTAGCTAGTTTGCGGGGTGCGCGCTAATAGCGTTTCAATCGGTGACGTCACTCGCTCTGAGACCTTGAAGTAGTTGTTCCCCTTGCTCTGCAAGGGCCACGGCTTTTGTGGAGCGATGGGTAACGATGCTTCAACTGTTGTTGATGTGTGCAGAGGGTCCCTGGTTCGAGCCCAGGCGAGGAGAGGGGCAGAAGCTATACTGTTACATTAGCACAGCTGAAAACTGTTGTCCTGATTAAAGAAGCAATAAAACTGGCCTTCTTTAGACTAGTTGAGTATCTGGAGCATCAGCATTTGTGAGTTCGATTACAGGCTCAAAATGGCCAGAAACAAATAACTTTCTTCTGAAATTCATCAGTCTATTCTTGTTCTGAGAAAGGAAGGCTATTCCTTGAGAGAAATTGCCAAGAAACTGAAGATCTCGTACAACGCTGGGTACTACTCCCTTCACAGAACAGCACAAACTGTCTCCAACTAGAATAGAAAATGTGGGAGGCCCCGATGCACAACTGAACAAGAGGATAAGTACTTTAAAGTGTCTAGTTTGAGAAACAGACTCCTCACAAGTCCTCAACTGGCAGTTTCATGAAACAGTACCCACAAAACACCAGTCTCAAAGTCAACAGTCGAGAAGCGACTCCAGGATGCTTGCTTTCTGGGCAGAGTTTTTCTATCCAGTGTCTGTGTTCTTTTTCCCATCTTAATCTTTTCTTTTTGCTGGCCAGTCTGAGATATGGCTTATTCTTTGCAACTCTGCCAAGAAGGCTACCATCCCGGAGTCACCTCTTCACTGTTGACGTTGAGACATTTGTTTTGCGGGTACAATTTAATGAAGCTCCCAGTGGGTCAGGAATTTACATACCAAACACTAATTGAGAGTGTAGCATTCAAATGTTTCAGGTAGCCTTCCACAAGCTTCCACAATAATTTGGGTGAATTTTGTCCCATTCCTCCTGACAGAGCTGGTGTAACGGAGTCAGGTTTGTAGGCCTCCTTGCTCGCATACGCCTTTTCAGTTCTGCCCACAAATTTTCTATGGGATTGAGGTCCGGGCTTTGTGATGGCCACTCCAATACTTTGACTTTGTTGTCCTTAAGCCATTTTGCCACAACTTTGGAAGCATGCTTGGGGTTATTGTCCATTTGGAAGACCCATTAGCGACCAAGCTTTAACTTGGTACAAAAGTATCTGATGTTTTGAGATGTTGCTTCAATATATCTACATAATTTTCCTCCCTCATGATGCCATCCATTTTGTGAAGTGCACCAGTCCCTCCTGTAGCAAAGCACTCCCACAACATGATGCTGCCACCCCCGAGCTTCACGTTTGGGATGGTGTTCTTTGGCTTGCAAGCCTCCCCCTTTTTCCTCCAAACAAAACGATGGTCAATATGGCCAAACAGTTCCATTTTTGTTTCATCAGACCAGAGGACATTTCTCCAAAAAGTACAATCTTTGTCCCCATGTGCAGATGTAAACCGTAGTGTGGCTTTTTATGGCGGTTTTGGAGCAGTGGCTTCTTCCTTGCTGAACGGCCTTTCAGGTTCTGTCGATATAGGACTCGTTTTACTGTGGATATAGATACTTTTGTACCCGTTTTATCCAGCATCTTCACAAGGTCCTTTGCTGTTGTTTTGGGATTGATTTGCACTTTTCGCACCTAAGTACGTTCATCTCTAGGAGACAGAACGCATCTCCTTCCTGAGTGGTATGACGGCTGCGTGGTCCCATGGGGTTTATCCTTGTGTACGATTGTTTGTTCAGATGAACGTGGTACCTTCATGCGTTTGGAAATTGCTCCCAAGGATGAACCAGACTTGGAGTTCTACAAAAAAAATTCTGAGGTCTTGTCTGATTTCTTTTGATTTTCCCATGATGTCAAGCAAAGAGGCAGTGTGTTTGAAGGTAGGCCTTGAAATAAATCCACAGGTACACCTCCAATTGACTCAAATTATGTAAATTAGCCTATCAGAAGCTTCTAAAGCCATGACATCATTTTATGGAATTTTCCAAGCTGTTTAAAGGCACAGTCAACTTAGTGTATGTAAACCTCTGACCCACTGGAATTGTGATACAGTGAATTACAAGTGAAATAATCTGTCTGTAAACAGTTGGTTAATGGAAAAATTACTTGTGTCATGCACAAAGTAGATGTCCTAACCAACTTGCCAAAACTATAGGTTGTTAACAAGAAATTTGTGGAGTGGTTGAAAAATGAGTTTTAATGACTCCAACCTAAGTGTATGTAAACTTCCGACTTCAACCTTACCTACATACACAAGTATTATACATAATGATTGAAGCTGACTGCAAGACAGACCACACAATCAGTCACTTTATATGGAGCAGTGAACATGTGACAGTTTGCTAGAGAGTTGCTTTGTTCAGTGCAGGAGAGGAGCATTTGGTCTCATTCCTGTGGGGAGTTGTGGAAACGACAAGAAACAGAAATATGAGGGGAAAGAAATCACACCGACGTCCCACATGCCTGAGCAGTTCTCATGGAGAGACCAGAGGACAACAAATGGAGAAAAAGGAGTGATGAGAAGGGGAGATAGAGAGAACAGCGAGAGAGGAGAGAGAGAAAGAAAGAGAGAGAAAGAAAGAGCGAGAGAAAGAGAACAGCGAGAAAGAGTTAGAGCGAGAGAGAGAAAGAGAACAGCGAGAAAGAGTTAGAGCGAGAGAGAAAGGGGACAAGGAAAATGAGAGAGGCAGGGAGGTAAAGAAATAGAGAAACAGAACTCAGGTTTCTGCACCAAAGGGGAAGTTAGAGAAAGAATGGCATTTGAGAGCTTCAGTCAGGGACGGAGGCTACCCCTCTTCAGTCAGGGACGGAGGCTACCCCTCGTCAGTCAGGGACGGAGGCTACCCCTCTTCAGTCAGGGACGGAGGCTACCCCTCTTCAGTCAGGGACGGAGGCTACCCCTCTTCAGTCAGGGACGGAGGCTACCCCTCTTCAGTCAGGGACGGAGGCTACCCCTCTTCAGTCAGGGACGGAGGCTACCCCTCTTCAGTCAGGGACGGAGGCTACCCCTCTTCAGTCAGGGACGGAGGCTACCCCTCTTCAGTCAGGGACGGAGGCTACCCCTCTTCAGTCAGGGACGGAGGCTACCCCTCTTCAGTCAGGGACGGAGGCTACCCCTCTTCAGTCAGGGACGGAGGCTACCCCTCTTCAGTCAGGGACGGAGGCTACCCCTCTTCAGTCAGGGACGGAGGCTACCCCTCTTCAGTCAGGGACGGAGGCTACCCCTCTTCAGTCAGGGACGGAGGCTACCCCTCTTCAGTCAGGGACGGAGGCTACCCCTCTTCAGTCAGGGACGGAGGCTACCCCTCTTCAGTCAGGGACGGAGGCTACCCCTCTTCAGTCAGGGACGGAGGCTACCCCTCTTCAGTCAGGGACGGAGGCTACCCCTCTTCAGTCAGGGACGGAGGCTACTCCTCTTCAGTCAGGGACGGAGGCTACCCCTCTTCAGTCAGGGACGGAGGCTACCCCTCTTCAGTCAGGGACGGAGGCTACTCTGTAAACAACTGGAGAGACAGCTCATGTGCCTTTAAAAAAAAAAAGTATCCTGGCCTCACTGTTTATTGGAAGCTGACCATGAGCCTCGACAGATTCAGTGTTTATTGGAAGTCATTGAAACTCAAGCAGAACAGCGTCTTATGGAAAACAGATGAAAAGTAACAAAAACACAAGCTTGAATTCAACCACAGCAATAATGGTGTGTGTGTGTAGTAGCTTGATTATAGACAAGTAGTAACCCGTTTTGTTGCCGATCTTTATGCACGCAACAGTATGCGTCACAATATAGGTAACAACACAGTAGTAGGTAACAAATCTGCTACATTCCAAGCAATTTACGTGCCTAACAAGATTTAAGTCTCCTGTTATGTGATTGGCCCGATCTCAACTTACACTGTGTGTTACTAATTTACCTCATGCTTGCCTTTTGTATTTGAAGTCAGAATTTAGCTTTAAACTTTCATTTGAGCATTCAGGGACCCTTTATTTTTTGGGCACGAATTTCTCACGACCCTACAAATCTAATGACACAACCTTAAAATCAGTACATTTAGATTTTTACATCAACAAATAACCTTAAAATCATAACATCAATCTCTTATCAAAATGAAAAGAAACCAACATTTACTCAATAAAATGTTATTTTTCAAATTATTTTGCTCACAAATTTTTGTATATTATAGTGTACTCTTAATTATTTGTTCCTAAAAACAAACATGATTTTATGTGAGGGGTAATAATATAAGACATTATCACACAGGTGTTGGGCTGCCAGCATCACTTCTGCAGTGAACAACTGGGAAGATGAAACACAGATGGAGACATTTTATTGAGCCAATCAAAGTTCAGTCCTCTAGTGCAATGAGTACCGTACCTTTTAAACTGAGTAAGGCCAGTTAGGGAAGTTGCTCATTCATCCCTTACAGCTGTAGAGAAAATATCACTGTCTTACATGACACCAGAACAGCCAAGTCTAGTTCAGCTTCATAACACAGATTTAAGTATCCATGTACGTCTCTGCAATCAGACTCACTGGACCTGTACAATAAGAGGTGGTTACTGGTCTAAACTACTGGTCCAGATGGATTGAAATGCCAGGGGGGTGGGTCTCAATCCCAATAGCATACTCCTCACAACCCCTCTCCTTGCCTCTTTCTCAAAACCCATTGGAGGACAAGGTCAGAGGGGAGGGACCTCTCAATTTTGAGAAGAAGACGAGGAGAGAAGATGCGACGAGAACGCAATTGAGATGTTCCCACTGTGTGAAGATGAAGATAATTTGCCTACTCACTCCTTCATCCTGTTGTCCTGGATGTGTCGGTGCAGAGAGATCTTATCGCTGACAAAGATATTAATAGCGTATCTCTCCACGCTGTCCTCCTCTTGCTTCTTCTCCTCCGGGCTGAGGTTCAGCCTGGTGGCCTTGCCCCATTCCCCGGGAGCGTTGGCATCCGCCGGCGCTTTCACGTACACAGGCCTGGCCAGCTGCTCGCTCCCCTGTTCCTCCACAGGGGCCAAGTGCCTAACCAGCAGGCTGCGGCCCCCTCCGTCCTCCCCTCCATCGTTCCCTGTGGAGGAGAAGGAGGCGGAACGGACCAGGAGCAGGTAGCCCAGCCACAGCACCCACAGCAGGAAGAAGGACTTAGCTAGGAGGCCCAGTTTCCGGGAGCAACGCACCCTCATCGCCCCCGGCAACCACTAGAGTGGAATCTCACCAGCTGCCACTTAAAAAGTCCCCAGGCCACACAGCTCTGTGGAAAACACAAACACACAACAGGGAGGGCTGAGAAAAGGTTTAGGTCCAGTTTGAAGTTTGGCCTATGATAAAAGTAGTAAGACACCTTGAGCTGAGTTACTCCATGACAGACTTGATAAGACTTGAACCATTGCAGTGAGCAGATAGAGCTATACCACCTATAATCTGTGGAAAAGGAATTCCCAGGTAAACGAAAGTGAGAGCAGCCACAGATAGATTTTTGATTGACTATCTGGTTTATTACATGTTGCAACAGGGAGACAACAACAGCACAGAAGCTGAGAAAATGTCTAACTGGCCTCTTGGAAACAGGCACTTTATATCCTAATACAAGCACCAAATGTTCTCTAAACACCAGCCGAGATGCTTGTAGAAAGTCCAAACAAAATACTGTGACTTTGTCAGCCGCTACAGAATCACAGTGGTCATAGAACGTCATCAATACAACAGTGAATAATCAGTGTCCTCAGTCCTTGTATCTCCAGTCTGGAGTCAATCACTATCAATAGAAATGAGAAAAATCCATAACAAGTCTCGTGACCTTCAATTTGAACCTTGAGAGTCGCAAACCTCTCTTTTAAAAAGCATGTGAAAAAGGTAATTCAAATAACCAAATTCAACCTAGCTCATTTCCGATTTATACGAAATTGTTTGACTACAGAGGTAGCAAAACTGTACTTCAAATCTATGATACTCCCCCACTTAACATACTGCTTGACTAGTTGGGCCCAAGCTTGCTGTACAACATTAAAACCTATTCAGTCTGTCTACAAACAGGCTCTCAAAGTGCTTGATAGGAAGCCCAATAGCCATCATCATTGTCACATCCTTAGAAAGCATGAGCTCTTGAGTTGGGAAAATCTTGTGCAATACACCGACGCATGTCTTGTATTCAAGATCCTCAATGGCCTGGCTCCCCCTCCACTCAATATTTTTGTTAAACAGAAAACCCAGACATATGGCAGCAGATCCACAAGGTCTGCCATGAGAGGTGACTGTATAGTTCCCCTAAGGAAAAGCACCTTTAGTAAATCTGCATTCTCTGTGAGAGCTTCCCATGTCTGGAATACACTGCCATCAGACACACATAACTGCACCACATATCACACTTTCACAAAATGCTTGAAGACATGGCTAAAGGTCAATCAGATTTGTGAACATGGTCCCTAGCTGTGTGTTGCCACTCTCCATGTTGTCTGTTGTCTGTAGCTTGTGAGGTGTGGAAACTCTTTGTTGCTTTTATGAATTTTGTCTTGCTGCTTTTTGTTTTATGCTGCTCTGTCTGTATGCTACATCTTGCTTGTCCTATGTTGCTCTGTCTGTATGCTATGTCTTGCTTGTTCTATGTTGCTATTGTCTATATTGTAATTGTTTTTAATAACCTGCCCAGGGACTGCGGTTGAAAATTAGCCGGTTGGCTAAAACCGGCACTTTTACTGAAATGTTGATTAATGTGCACTGTCCCTGTAAAAATAAAAATAAACTCAAACTCAACTCAAATAGAACACTGGAAACGATGTGTTACAAAAACTCTAAATATGCTAAACTTAGTGTTGATCAGGCTAAATTCAATATTAAAACGTTGCCATATTAAATATTTCCATTACAACGGTTGAATAGTAGTGTTCATAACAAGTTTCATATTGACAGATTAAAATTCTCCCTCAAGAGCGTTCCACGTGACAGGGAGATTTAATTAAGCACAAAACACTTAAAGGCTAAATTAAATAAGATTCTATGCTAATTTCATTCCAGTCAGTGACAGCGCTAATATTCGACTGAGACGTCTGTTTGCGGCTAAATGAGAAAACACTGCTAATGATGTCGTTCAAATTGACTAAACTGATGACAATCATCATCATCCAAGATCAATAATGACAAACTCAGGGCTGGGCTAGATGTGAGCTGAAATTAAATACAAATAGCAAAGATAGATCACTGTACGCTGATATAATAGTTGAACTCATTATTATAATTTTTGTTGTTGTTGTTGTTCTTTTTACCACTTTTGTGATATTCAAATTGGTAGTTCCAGTCTTGTCCCATCGCTGCAACTCCCGTACAGACTCAGGAGAGGCGAAGGTCAAGAGACATGCGTCCTCGAAACACGACCCGCCAAGCTGCACTGCTTCTTGACACACTGCTCGCTTAACCCGGAAGCCAGCCGCACCAATGTGTCGGAGGAAACACTGTACACCTGGCAACCGTGTCAGAGTGCATGAGCCTGGCCCGCCACAGGAGTCACTAGAGCGTGATGGGACAAGAACAATCCGGCTGCCCAAACCCGGATGACGCTGGGCCAATGGTGCGCCGCCTCATGGGTCTCTCGGTCGTGGCACAGCACGGTATCGAACACGGATCTGTAGTGATGCCGCTATCACTGCAAAGCAGTGCCTTAGACCACTGCGCCACACGGGAGGCCCCAGAGATACTCGAACTTAATCAAATCCAACATTTTATACAGGAGGCATTGCACATGGCACACTCTAGAAAGTTATATTCAGAACCTAACGGGTCATTCTTCTGTCCCCAAGGGAAAACCATTGAATTACTATTTTCACAGAAGGTTCTATATGGAATCTAAAAAGGGTTCTAACATAGAACCTAAAATGGTTCTTCAAATAATTATCCCATAGGGACAGCCGGAGAAACCTTTCAGAGCCAGGCTTACACAGGCTTAGAGACAGACTTCTTCTGGTGTTAACACACAGGCTTAGAGACAGACTTCTTCTGGTGTTAACACACAGGCTTAGAGACAGACTTCTTCTGGTGTTAACACACAGGCTTAGAGACAGACTTCTGGTGTTAACACACAGGCTTAGAGACAGACTTCTGGTGTTAACACACAGGCTTAGAGACAGACTTCTTCTGGTGTTAACACACAGGCTTAGAAGACAGACTTCTTCTGGTGTTAACACACAGGCTTAGAGACAGACAGCTCAGCTCAGAAGACAGGCTTAGAGACAGACTTCTCCTGGTTTTAACACACAGGCATAGAGACAGACTTCTGGTGTTAACACACAGGCTTAGAGACAGACAGCTCAGCTCAGAAGACAGGCAGACCAGAGGCAAATCAAAGAGGGCAGACACTGCTAAACCCGTCTCCATCATCACTGCTGACATTGAGTGTAATCGCAGCATTAATAATTCAGCAGGGAGCGATACGCACTACAACAGTGACTGACAGACTGAGGCTTCAGAATGTAACTTTGATCCACTCGGTCTTTCCACTCCGAAGATTCACCCGATGAGGTGTTCTGTCCACACACACACACTCCAGCTTCCTACTGTACCATTGACATTTTTCCATAATCCAGACTACACTGCTTTACTGCTATAATATCAATTTAACTCTAGAATAAAAAAGAATCAATGATCATGACAGGGACACTGAGGGTGTCAGCGAGGATGTCACCCTATATAGATTGATATATACACAACGCACCATAAAACTGTCAGATTCAGGTCTGAGGAGACTCTAAGAATGGTGTGTGCTGCAGCATTGTTGAGTCACTAAGCATGGGTCTCCATTTCAGTCCTTCAAGATGTTAGCAGGGCATGCCTCTTTCACACTCAACGCTCTGGTCACTGGCCAAGGGACTCCGAGGCCTGGGGTTACAAAATGGAGAACGCCACTAAACAAAACCTCCTTTATATTAGACGTCCATCACATCTTCCTCCCACTAAATCGGATAGCCCTTGGTGGGGTTGGGTAGGGAGGGATTTGCACCAGCAGAGTCTGACAGAAGGCTTAGGGAGAATTTCTGCCTCTTTGAGGCAAGACTGTGTGAGCTCTGCAGAATCCAAAACAAGTAGACCTAAGCCACCAGCTACAGGGGGCTTTGGATCTATGGCTGGCTACACTGCCCCATTGCTACTCTATCACTAATCTAGATGCCACCTGATCTAGCATCTTCTGTCAGAGGAGGTTTTCAAGGGAGTCTGGAAAGAAGTGTTTAATCTTAAAGGTCTGACTGACGACAGAGCAGATGACTGCTTTACTGTTGTTACAGTAGGCTAGAGAGACTAGAGAGTTTAGCTGTACGGTAGGCTAGAGAGACTAGAGAGACTAGCTGTACGGTAGGCTAGAGAGACTAGAGAGACTAGCTGTACGGTAGGCTAGAGAGACTAGAGAGACTAGCTGTACGGTAGGTTAGAGAGACTAGCTGTACGGTAGACTAGAGAGACTAGCTGTACAGTAGGCTAGAGAGACTAGCTGTACAGTAGGCTAGAGAGACTAGCTGTACAGTAGGCTAGAGAGACTAGCTGTACAGTAGACTAGAGAGACTAGCTGTACAGTAGACTAGAGAGACTAGCTGTACAGTAGACTAGAGAGACTAGCTGTACAGTAGACTAGAGAGACTAGCTGTACAGTAGACTAGAGAGACTAGCTGTACAGTAGGCTAGAGAAACTAGCTGTACAGTAGGCTAGAGAGACTAGCTATACAGTAGACTAGAGAGACTAGCTGTACAGTAGACTAGAGAGACAGTAGGTACAGTAGGCTGGAGAGACTAGAGACTAGCTGTACAGTAGACTAGAGACTAGCTGTACAGTAGGCTAGAGAGACAGTAGGTACAGTAGGCTAGAGAGACTAGAGAGTTTAGCTGTACAGTAGGCTAGAGAGACTAGCTGTATGGTAGGCTACAGAGACTAGAGACTAGATGTAGAGTAGGCTAGAGACAGTAGGTACAGTAGGCTAGAGAGACTAGAGACTAGCTTTACAGTAGACTAGAGAGACTAGAGACTAGCTGTACAGTAGGCTAGAGAGACTAGCTGTAAAGTAGGATAGAGAGACAGTAGGTACAGTAGGCTAGAGAGACTAGAGAGTTTAGCTGTAGCCATCTGAAGGATTTACATCCAGCCATGGTCCTATGTCACTTTGTGTGCTGGAATAGAGAGAATTTACATATGGGCCGAACACTGCACCTTGGCGTCAATGACCTGTAATAGTAACTGCACTATATTGCACTATGTAGGCTACACCTCTGCAGAACACTGGATGTGGACTGCAGGCCTGTACACAGTGCTGTCAAAATCTATTTGCCCCCTTCCTAATTTAGCATATTTTTTATACTGAATGTTAAATAAACATCTTCAACCAAAACCTAATATATGACTTATTTCATTTGTTTCATAAACAATGTTATGCAACACCCAATGCCCCTGTGTGAAAAAGTCATTGCCACCACCTTTAGCTGCAATGACTCCAACCACACGCTTCCTGTAGTTGTTGGTCAGTCTCTCACTGTGGAGGACTTTCAGCCCACCCTTCCGTGCAGAACTGCTTTCACTCAGCGACATTTGTGGGCGTTCAAGCATGAACAGCTTGTTTAAAGTCCTTCTATTAAGGCACGTTGTCCAGGTCCTGAGGCAGCAAAGCGTCTCCAAACCATCACACTACCACCACCATGCATTCCACAGTAAGAACCTTATACCAACGGTGATGCATGGCGGTGGTAGTGTGATGGTTTAGGGACAAAATTTCTCCACAGCAATGTGAGAGACTGATCAACAACTACAGGAAGTGTTTGGTTTGAGTCATTGCAGCTAAAAGGGGCACAACCAGTTATTGAGGGTAACGGGGCAAATACTTATTCACACAGGGAAATTGGGTGTTGCATAACTTTGTATATTAAATAAATATATATGTTTTTGTTATTTGTAAACTCAGGTTCCCTTTATCTAATATTGGGTTTTGGTTGAAGATCTGATAACATTCAGTATCAAAAATATGCAAAAGTAGAGAATATCAGAAAGGGGCAAGTACTTTTTCACAGCCCTGTGTACATGTCACGGCAGGATCCCTCTCGCCGTGTACATGTCACGGCAGGATCCCTCTCGCCGTGTACATGTCACGGCAGGATCCCTCTCGCCGTGTACATGTCACGGCAGTATCCCTCTCGCCGTGTACATGTCACGGCAGTATCCCTCTCGCCGTGTACATGTCACGGCAGTATCCCTCTCGCCGTGTACATGTCACGGCAGTATCCCTCTCGCCGTGTACATGTCACGGCAGTATCCCTCTCGCCGTGTACATGTCACGGCAGTATCCCTCTCGCCGTGTACATGTCACGGCAGTATCCCTCTCGCCGTGTACATGTCACGGCAGGATCCCTCTCGCCGTGTACATGTCACGGCAGGATCCCTCTCGCCGTGTACATGTCACGGCAGGATCCCTCTCGCCGTGTACATGTCACGGCAGGATCCCTCTCACTGTATACTGTTGTCACCCTTTCACTTTTCTTAAATAAATCCTTATTTCTTCCAAAATAACTTGAAACAAGGGGCCTCCCGGGTGGCGCAGTGGTTAAGAGACTCTGGGTTCTCGCCCAGGCTCTGTCGTAACCGGCCGTGACCGGGAGGTCTGTGAGGCGACGCACAATTGGCCTAGCGTCGTCCGGGTTAGGGAGGGTTTGGCCGGTAGGGAAATCTTTGTCTCATGGCGCACCAGCGACTACTGTGGCGGGCCGGGCGCAGTGTGCACCTGGCAACCTTGGTTAGCGCAGTGTTTCCTCCGACACATTGGTACGGCTGGCTTCCGGGTTGGATGGCGCTCTGTTAAGAAGCAGTGCGGCTTGGTTGGGTTGTGTATCGGAGGACGCATGACTTTCAATCTTCGTCTCTCCCGAGCCCGTACGGGAGTTGTAGCAATAAGACAAGATAGTAGCTACTAAACATTTGGATACCACGAAATTGGGGAGAAAAAGGGGTAAAAATTCAACAAAAAAATTCAAATAAAATAACTTGAAACTGAAAAACTACTTTTGTCTCCACACCTTAAGATAACTGCAGACAACTGCTTATTGTAGCCATCAATGAGCTTGCTGCAACTTTCTACTGGCAAATAAATGCTTCAGAGTTCAAGTAACAGACACATCAACTGTTCAGAGGAGACTGCGTGAATCAGGCCTTCATAGTCGAATTTCTAAAAAGAAACCACTACTAAAGGACACCAATAAGAAGAAGAGACTTGCTTGGGCCAGGAAACACGAGCAATGGGCATTAGACCGGTGGAAATCTGATGAGTTGGACCGCAGAGTGAAGGAAAAGCAGCCAACAAGTGCTCAGCATATGTGGGAACTCCTTTAAGACTGTTGGAAAAGCATTCCTCACGAAGCTGGTTGAGAGAATGCCAATGGTGTGCAAAGCTGTCATCAAGGCAAAGAGTTTTACTTTGAAGAATCTCAAATATACAATATATTTGGATCTATTTCACACTTTTTTGGTGTGTTATTACACACTTTCCATGTGTCATTTCATCGTGTTGATGTCTTCACTATTATTCTACAATGTAGAAAATAGTAAAATAAAGAAATCATTGAATGAGTAAGTGTGTCCAAACTTGACTGGTACTGTATTACTGTATGCTTGTATGTATGTATGTATTTCTGGTGAGACAAGCTTTTAAAATGGATAGTCGTTGGCTAAATGACTGGAAGTCTATGGGAACAGCCAGCACGTCATTGCCCTAACACTAGTAGCAATGCTCTCTCCCCTACTTACCCTTGCCACCACCGCTGAAAACAATCCTAGGGGAAACACATTGTCACTGGAATGTATTTGGCAGGCATTCTAAAAGTAGTTACGTTAGTATGGACATGGGAGCGTTGCCAATGTCTTCCTCTGCAACCGAAGAGGAAGAAAAACACCCGACACTGACAAAGAGCTACAGTCAATCAACAACAGTCATATTAAAGTACAAACGCAGAACGGGGCTGCTGCTTTCACTGTGACATCCATCTCAGAGACCAGTCAAACACGTTGCACTGACAACACTCACTGTAACTCGGAAAATGTGTGCGAGTACATTTTATCAGTGTTGCTGAATGGTACACCGCAGATGAACAGCGGGCCAACATGAAATATGAGGGACAATATGTGAGCGTTTACTCGCGGTTAAACATTCAGCACTGAAAAACCTCAAAATATGTGCTAGTACATTCAGTATTCAACTATGATGTCATCTGTCTCACTGAATAGTGTAGTTTGGAGTTTCTCTAGCAGATGCTGATCTTGGGTCAGTTTTGCATTTCCATCACTAATGGTCAAGGTTGGAAATGGGGATGCTGACCCTTGATCTGTACCTACGGGAAATTTCCCCTGGCATTTCACTGAACGGTACACCAGAGTGGAACAGCTGGCCAGCTCGAACTACAAGAGCCAACAGGCCTATACTCCCTGTAAACATTTGGCACAGAAAAAGCTCTCTCGACGACAATAACAACTCTACAGTGATTACACTGAGAGTAAACACTGTAGTAAGTCCAACCGGCCGACCATATGAACTGGATCAGGAGGTTGATAAATAAAGTTAGGCTATAACATGTCTTCCACATACCTCCGTTACACTGACGAAAGTAGTCTAAAGCCTACAGTGAAAGCTTGTCGTTCAGCTTTACTTTCTCTTTAAATGGACTTGATGCATCTTGTCTGATGTTAGCCCAAACTGTCAAATGAAAATAGCCGATGTCTCCTTGTATGTTAACAGATTCCGTTTCAAAGACTTTGGGGAAAAGCTTGGCAAAGTGCTTGTTTTCCCTGATGTTTAGGTTGTGGTGTGGATGCAGCGGAGGGAGCAGAAGTGGGCGTGTCAGTAGATGGCTAAAGGTCCAGCTACATTTCTACATCTTCAGCATAAGGCCTACATTTTGTTCCAACAGAGTGCAAATAAATCATATCTAGTTCATGAAACTTGACAGGTTTTAATTAAAGACAATACAGAAACATGTATCACTGTAATGCAAATATGCTGAGAATGGTGAAACTGCAGCATCTAGAGATCACCTTCAGTTTAAAGAAGATGAGGCTTACTGTGATAGTGAGCTAGAGTAACTCAACTTGGGACTGCGAAGGGTTTAAAAGCATTGCACCTTTAGAATGAACATAACACCATGTTAAATCAGGGAATATAAACTCTAGCTAAAAACCAATGCATGTAGTTGTTGTTGTTACCAACTGTTTGTTCCAAAATAACAGTAGTATAAAAGTTATTTGCATGGACTGACATGGGTTAGCTATTTTTAAGTTCGCCTAACTCAGCTGTCAAGACAGACAACTAAATTAGCTGGTTATTAAATCTCAGATATTGAGTCTTTTTGTTTAGATTACCAACTAGTTAGCTAGCTAGCTAGCTAAGGTTAGCTTGTTACTGACTGGGAGCTGGATGACCATAGTTCGAAACGTTCAGGAACAAGACATTTACATCCAACGTAAATTTACTAAACACCCAACTAGCCACGTTTGGCAAGAACACGAAGTTCCTGTAGCAAAAGACCAAGCAATCCTAGCTAGCTACTGTAGCTAGCTAACCTACTTGATAGTTAGCTAACTCTAGCCCAGGGCGACCAGAGCTCATCTATGTATTCGTTTGCTAATCAGATTACACCTGATTAGCCACGTGTACAAATGAACTTCATTCTTACTTTATTACCTAGTCCACTACATTCCGTGTTCTTGGAAGCTGCTCGGCGTTTTGTCTCCGACTCAACCTCTGGCTTGCATCTGTCTAGCTCGATCTGAGACTGCAGCTTTCAACACAACCACATCCTCTTCACGTTGATGATGGTCTGCCGCGCTGGCTAGCTCGGGCTGTCACTTTTCCGTTCCGGAATTTATCTTGCCAGCTCTTGTTTTCACTCGATTTCAAATGAATTCTTGAAGCTGTGTAATAAATGAGACTACATGTATGCGCACTTGTGCTGGAAATATTTCGGACCTTAAAACCCCTTGTTATTCACGAAATTCAGATGTGCTGACTGAGCAAGTGTACCTTGTTGATCACTCACTAGGAAGTTTGCAAATGTGGCGATTTGATCTGAATAAACCACGTGACCAAAGCATTGTGGAAAAATAATATTAAAGACAGCGCAGAATTGTATACAATGTTCCAAAATGAACAAGGATTTTTCACTTGTAATACTTTTTCCAATATCAAAAATAATAACAAAGTAATGCATCTTATATTTTCTATGTGCGTGTGCTTGCAAGCGTGCATGTGTGTGTGTGTGTGTGTGTGTGTTTGACCTTACGTGACACTTTACCCGTTAATCCCTACCTCTTCAACCTCTATTAGATATTTTCCATCCATGGATGAGGTGTGGTTTGCAGGTTAGATAGCATGCATTGTTCAATGACATTTTCATGAGTCCCAGTCTAAACTCTTAATGTGTCTTTGTCTGGGCTTATGTTTGAAAATATATTATATTATAAACAAAAGGTCCATATATGCAGAAATGTCAAAGAAAGTGGAAAACCCCCATACATTTGATTGGGAATGGAGGAGTTAACTGCATCGAACCTTTGGACCATAACTGTTTGGCTTTGAGTTTATAACTAACTGTTGGTCAACAACCCCACCGGGTTTGTTGCCGAGGGCAGCCTAGGTGTGGCGGATATAACTGGACTTCAACCCCACCGGGTTTGTTGCTGAGGGCAGCCCAGGTGTGGCGGATATAACTGGATTTCAACCCCACCTGGTTTGTTGCTGAGGGCAGCCCAGGTGTGGCGGATATAACTGGACTTCAACCCCACCTGGTTTGTTGCTGAGGGCAGCCCAGGTGTGGCGGATATAACTGGACTTCAACCCCACCTGGTTTGTTGCCGAGGGCAGCCCAGGTGTGGCGGATATCAACAGTAAACTATAGAACACTGTGTGTATACAGACTCCATAGGCATTGCAATGCTAATAACAAAGGTATGGCACAAGAACAAGTGGAAAACTGTTTACATTTTTACTGATTTATTTTATGCAGAGCTCTCAGTCAGTTTAAGTTTATTTGTCAAATAAATACATTGGAAATCTGACTCACAGTAAAAGAAGAGGAATTATAATATGAATTTGACTTGAGAACATTTGTGACCACATCCCAGTTCACATCTATAGCTATTGAGGAAGAGCGAAAAACTGAAATCACTGAAATCACTGAAATCCTAAACACTGAAAATATGGAAGGAAGTACATTCCAATAGATAGAATTCATGATATGTCAGCCGGCTATTAGCAAAGGGTTTTGTGTGAAACATTTAAGTGCCGTCTCAGTTCACAGTGTCAAGAGAATGTTTCTTATGTTGGATCAATACCAACACATGGTTTATGGTTTCATAAGTTAAAACAGGTTTTAGGTTCCAATCTGAAATGACAGGCTGTGGAATAAGTTATGGGCTAAAGTTATTAGTTCAGTGCAGGGACTAGCACTGATAAAATAAGAAATGTGATACTGGAATTTTGCAATTATGTGACGCAAATTCTGAAGATATTCAATGAAGCCAGTTATGATTTTTGTAAATAACTCCCAAGTTAAATAAATCACAAAACAGAGAATCGTGTGTCACAGTGTAATAACATAATTATAATTCCAATAATAGATAACAGGTGTGGACCATACTCTCCCTATTTGAAACAAATGACAGCTACATATTGCCAAAGAAAATTATTAATTAACTGTTTAACATCTGGGCCTGTCTGCATATGCTATGCACAGTTGCACACAATTCTCCCTTCCCTCTCAGCATATTTGACTTTATAGGGATTGGTTTGTTGTCTTTTCCTCTAGGGATCCTGTTCATACCGGACCAGTCCCGGATGGTATAGCAGTGTGCCAGGCTGCCAACCAACATGACACCTGTGGCTATTGGTAGCCTGCCAGGGAACTTTTATTTCTTCTCCCTTCTCTTTTTTCCTTCACTCTTTCTACCCTACCCTCTCTTTCTCCTTCTCTTTTTCCTTCACTCTTTCTCTTTCTACCCTACCCTCTCTTTCTCCTTCTCTTTTTCCTTCACTCTTTCTCTTTCTACCCTACCCTCTCTTTCTCCTTCTCTTTTTCCTTCACTCTTTCTCTTTCTACCCTACCCTCTCTTTCTCCTTCTCTTTTCACTCTTTCTCTTTCTACCCTACCCTCTCTTTCTCCTTCTCTTTTTCCTTCACTCTTTCTCTTTCTACCCTACCCTCTCTTTCTCTTTCTCCTTCTCTTTTTCCTTCACTCTTTCTCTTTCTACCCTACCCTCTCTTTCTCCTTCTCTTTTTCCTTCACTCTTTCTCTTTCTACCCTACGCTCTCTTTCTCCTTCTCTTTTTCCTTCACTCTTTCTCTTTCTACCCTACCCTCTCTTTCTCCTTCTCTTTTTCCTTCACTCTTTCTCTTTCTACCCTACCCTCTCTTTCTCCTTCTCTTTTTCCCATTGAAAACAATTGACACTTCTTTCTCTCCCAGGAACACCCAGACGGAACTAGAGGGGTTCCGTTTCCCTGATAGGATCTGAAATCTCAAGCTACTGAATTGAAAGGGATTATTGTACAGTCTTATGTTTCAACCATACCTGAATTCAAATACTTAATTAGTTTAATTGAATTGTACAAGGTTGCTTATCCATGTCTTCCTAAATAAATACAAATGTTCATTCAATTCATTGATTAGAATGAAACATTCTTTAAAAAAATGTAATACGATGTGTTGACTACTATGGTATCAGTGTGAGATCCATGACAGGACAGTGGTAGGCCTACATACAAAGACCAACCATTTGTGCTCATTCCATGAAGGACCGTGATGAAGGACAAATAAAGTTGATTCAGATCCTAATCTGTAAATAATATATTCCAGCAATAAATGCATACAATAAACAGGCCAGAAGGGCTTTTTTCTGGTTGGCCTGATTAAGCCTATTAGCTTACAGTACACTGTCATTTTATTGTAATCTGGAGGGTCGTTTCAGGTCAAACACAGTTCAAAATCAATCAACACATCTCTCATCTTGGGACCTTCAAATGGATTTTCAAGTACTCAATATGAAACGCTCTATATTAGACCAGTCATTATTTACTGCTTGGTGGTAAATCATTTAGCAAAGTGTACAATGCCATCTAGTGGCTATCTTATAATGTACATTATATTACACTTTCTCTGGTGTGACAATTGTCAGATCTGGGAGTTCAAGTCACAAAGTAGAAGACTCATCTGAGATTTTTATCCACCCAGAGTGTACTTCCTTCTTTTCACTCTTACACCACCTTCATGCACCTCAGCAGACGTGCCGTAGATTCCACAGCTTTACCAGGACATCTCAAATCCCATTCATTAGCATGTGAACCCCTTCTATCTGCAATGTATATGTCTCAGTGTTGGCTGGTGGGCCGGAGACATAGGAGGATGGGCTCGTTGTAATGGCTGGAATGCATGGAACCGTATTGAACACATCATTTCCAGTGTTTGAAGTGTTTGATACCTTTCCATTAATTCTATGCCAGCTATTACCATAAGCCATTCCTCCGATATCTCTGCCCACCATCCACCACCGGTATGTAGAGCATTGTTCAAGGATATGCCATTTATGTAAAAGAGAGAGAACTGAATTGGCAGAAAACTGAAAGTAAAGCCCAAAACCATGGAGTGTCACTGTTGCATTTCAACAACATCAAGGGCTGCAGGTAGCCTAGCAGTTAGAGCATTGGGCCAGTGTCCGAAAGGTCACTGGTTACATTACCCAAGCTGACAAGGTTACCTTTGAAGATCTTCCTCTGTTTGCAATCCCAAGGGTCCCAGCTATAACATGAATGGTCGTTTTGTTCGATAAAATCCTTCTTTATATCCCAAAAAGTTTGTTTAGTTGGCACCATTGATTTCAGTAATCCACTCGTTCAACATGCAGACAAAGGAGTCCAAAAAGCTACCGGTAAACTTCATCCAAACAAGTCAAAGGACATTTCTATCTAATCCTCAGGTAGTCTAAAATGTAAATAAACTATAATATTTCACACGGAAAGTACTATGTTCAATAGGAAAGGAAAATTCGTAAGTGCGTCCCGAAAGATTGATTTGGTTCAGGTGCTCTCCGAACAAAAACTCAAAATAATTCTTAGTTTTTCAAAAAAGAAGCCTGAAACCTTGAATAAAGACTGTTGACATCTAGTGGAAGCCATAGGAATTGCAAGTTGGGTGACGGACATATATATAAGCAATAGGTTTTGATAATAAGAGCCTGGGAGCTGAAAAAAATAATAATTCTGGTCTGATTTTCTTCGGATCTTCGCCTGCCATATCAATTCTGTTATAGTCTCAGACATTATTTTAACAGTTTTTGAAACCCCATAGTGTTTTCCATCCAATAATACCAATTACATGCATATCCTGGCTTCTGGGCCTGAGTAACAGGCAGTTTACTTTGGGCACGTCAGTCAGGCAGAAATTCAGGAAACTGCCCCCTAGCCCTAAAGAACTTGTCCCAGTTGGTGTTTTTAAATCACTGATGAAGGATTTTGAGGCTGATTCCCTGACCTGTCGATGTTTTTAATTAGCTGTTTTATGATTTTGTTATACTCTTATGAATTCTATGGTTTTTACTAGATTACTTGTAGTTTTTCATGTTGTCTGTCTGTGTTTGTGTAATGACTTGGTGCTGCCTATCTTGGCCAGGACGCTCTTGAAAAATATATTTAAAAAATATATTTCAAATCTCAAAGAGCCTGGTTAAATAAAGGTTAAATAAAAATGTTAAAATAAAATAAATGTGATATAGCGAAGCAGTGAGCTGGCTGCGAAATTACACAGGTACTTTCCCGAAACGGACGACACAAACAACTGGATTCGTTATCCCTTTCATTCCCTGCCTCCAGTCCACTTACCGATATCTGAACTAGAGAGCCTCATCAAAATTGCAACAAGCGGTTCTGTGAACGGCCCTCACTAGCATGAAAACTAAATACAGGCACAGACTGTGTGTGGGAAAGGATTTATGACTGATACTCTCTCCATTACAACACAACATTGCAGAGTTATGGGCATCTTTTCCAGCACACCCTTCTCATCAACTTGTGGTGAGTTATTCAAAAAATGTTGATGAACAAATGAGGTTAGCTAAATAAAGCTAAACAAATTATTGATGATTATTATATTATTATTTGTGCCCTGGTCCTATGAGAGCTCTTTGTCACTTCCCACGAGCTGGGTTGTGACAAAAACTCACACTCATTCTTATGTTTAATAGTGTGTGTGTGGCAGGCTTACAATGATGGCAAAAAACATCATTTGAGAGTGGTGCTACAGGAGGTACGCAGCTGGAGGTTGAATGTTTGAAGGGGTATGGGACTATAAAAAGTTTGAGAATCGCTGCTCTAAGTGATACTGTGTGAGAGAGAATGGCTTCATCCTAAATAGCCCACTCAGCACCCTTTCTGCTCGACTCTATTTCATTCCAGCCACAGGGCCCACTGGGAGCCTCTGTAAAACAAGCCTCCTCCATGACACACACACACGCCACTCCATGTCCTTATACAGTACCACGCACACATACTCTCCAAAATCTCCCTCCCTTCTGCTGCATCAAACTCCCCAAGGCTCTCCTCCTGTTGTCCCGGCAACACATCGGTCTGTGAGAGGCAACAGTGTGGGAGCTGTTTGTGTCGCTCACGAGACAAAAAGGGGGTAGGAGGAGAGAGGAAGGTGTGAAGCTTGTTGTGGGTACGCTGCTAAAGCAGATTGTGCCTCTTAGAAAGTTCTAAGCAAGAATCCAATGGAAAAAAGGTAGGCAGGCTTACTTCTTTAGAGGTGGGATCTGGTAGGATCTATGCAGATATGTGAGAGCTAGTTGTATTGCTGCACACAACTGGCTCTTTCTCATTTGAATTTGACAGATTCTGCTGGCAGCCTTGAGAGCTCTTGAAGTGGTATTTGTTTGACTATTTCTGGATCTTAGACCTGAAAGAACTGGCACACATAAGGTAAAGAGGCATTAGTGCATTTTGGTTAAACTACACTCCTATCATATCACAGTGAGGTCTCATCACAAAGGATAACCAATTGGGAATTGCACAGATGCTGCAGATAAAAATGTTTCATTTATTGTCCATCAGTAAGACACGGCTTGAAAAATAATTACATAATGATGGTACTGTAGGCCTACACGTGTTTGGTCATCCTTCAAAATGATTCTGAATACAAATTGAGATATATAGAGAACTGTTATTCTGTTTGCTTGTTGTAGATCTGTACGCATGAAGGCGTTGGTGAGGCAGTAGGATAGGCTTATTCACTAACTGTATTTATGGAATGCAGTTTCTCTTTTACAGCTACAGCTCCTGTAGAAACAGAAACGCTTCTGAGGGAATTATGGAGGTTGGAAGGATCAAGCCAATCAGATATAACTCACACGCAATTCGTGCAAATATGTACAAAAAGTATCACATTGGTGGCAGCGTTGGGATAACATCCAGCTCACGTCTAGTTACGTGATTTAGTGGTGGGAAGCAGTCTGTTTTTCAACATTGTGTTGGGTGTAATTACATGGAGATATCTAGTGAACAATGGATACGCAACACTGGGCATGATGGATAGAAATAGTCACTACAGGTGTGATCAAGCCTTACATCCAAGTTGCCTGAAGCTGAATGGAAACTGCTATGCCTGACCAGTTATTCAGAAGACAATCCTCTGTCTAATTTACATAAGCTATCTTATCAGTGTGTACCCAAAACAAACATTCTACACATTTACAAACAACCTGTTTAAAGTGTTATTACAACCATGGTGTTCTGTTGTTACTGAAGCTTATACATCTAATGATCTGACAATGATCCACATCACATGGATAGACACATAATGTGTGTTGTGCAGCAAAACACAACTATCCTTTTTCTTTAGGATGCAAACCAGTCATACGAATCACTGTTGATCCATCCTGTTCTGATCTAATGAGATGGAGGGAGGATTTTCTACGGCCTAGAATCAAGGCCTTTCTTTTTCTGATCTAATGACATGGAGGGAGGATTTTCTACGGCCTAGAATCAAGGCCTTTCCTGTTTTGATCTCATTTGTATTTTTTTTCACCTTTATTTAACCAGGTAGGCAAGTTGAGAACAAGTTCTCATTTACAATTGCGACCTGGCCAAGATAAAGCAAAGCAGTTCGACACATACAACAACACAGTTACACATGGAGTAAAACAAACATACAGTCAATAATACAGTAGAAACAAGTCTATATACGATGTGAGCAAATGAGGTGAGATAAGGGAGGTAAAGGCAAAAAAAAAGGCCATGGTGGCAAAGTAAATCGGAGAGTCGGCAGGGTAGCCTAGTGGTTAGAGCGTTGGACTAGGAACCGGAAGGTTGCAAGTTCAAATCCCCGAGCTGACAAGGTACAAATCTGTCGTTCTGCCCCTGAACAGGCATTTAACCCACTGTTCCTAGGCTGTCATTGAAAATAAGAATTTGTTCTTAACTGACTTGCCTAGTTAAATAAATAAAAAAAATACAATATAGCAAGTAAAATACTGGAATGGTAGATTTGCAGTGGAAGAATGTGCAAAGTAAAAATAATGGGGTGCAAAGAGAAAAATTAATTAAATACAGTAGGGAAAGAGGTAGTTGTTTGGGCTAAATTATAGATGGGCTATGTACAGGTGCAGTAATCTGTGAGCTGCTCTGACAGCTGGTGCTTAAAGCTAGTGAGATCTCATCTCATCTCATCATCTAATGAGATGGAGGGAGGATTTTCTACGGCCTAGAATCTAGGCCTTTCCCAGTCATGAAGGACGAAGCTCTTGGTTCTCATTGGCAAAGACTGAACTCAAGTTAGGTTTTATATGTCAGACTCTCCTATACCATTTTGCCCAACATGTTATACCCCAGAGGTTGTAAACAAACCCTTCTTTAAGGTGATAGAACTTGTATTGTTATTACAGGGCTTCAGACTGAACATTTCTCACTGGAAATTGCTGCTGACATTGAACATAGCTTAGGGTTGGGGTATTTTATTCATGTCAGACTCTCCTATGCCACCATTCCTAACATCTTATAGGTTGTAAATAAATCATTTGTGTGTGTGTGTGTGAGTGGTGGTGGTGGTTCGGGGGGGGGGGGGTCTTCTTGCCCCTGACTGCATGAATTTTAAGCTGATATAACTTGTATTATTATTATAGGGCTGTGAAACCCATAGCCAAATGGCTTCAGACTGAGCATTTCTCACCAGTTATTTACAGAGAGCAATTTCCATTACTCCAGGTACTGTAGCTTTATTTACAGAGAGCAATTTCCATTACTCCAGGTACTGTAGCTTTATTTACAGTAGTGTGTTGATTAATTATTGCTTTCTTCAGTGTGGAAATACAGAATGTGTAAAAAAAAGTCTAATTATACCAAATGCTAAATCAAGCAGAGGTGTACAACCATTTGAATCATTACTGAAACTTGCAAACTACAAACATTTCAACAGTTAAAGATAATGAATACATACCATCACTCATTCATATATCTTTATGTACATATTCTTTATCCCCTTAGACGTGTGTCTATAAGGTAGTAGTTTTGGAATTGTTAGCTAGATTACTTGTTGGTTATTACTGCATTGTCGGGACTAGAAGCACAAGCATTTCGCTACACTCGCACTAACATCTGCTAACCATGTGTATGTGACAAATAAAATTTGATTTGATTTGTATACGTGTGTCCTTGGTGTACCATTGCCCTGTCGATTGTTACAATGTCCGTTGGTGAGTGTGAGTACCTGTATAAGGGCACAAGGCGAGTCCCAGATGCAGACAAGGGAGGCAGATGGTTTGAGTCTTTGATATTTATTAATCAATCAAAAGCAGTAGGCAAGAGAATGGTCGTGGACAGGCAAAAGGTCAAAACCAGTTCAGAGTCCAGGAGGTACAGAGTGGCAGACAGGCTTAAGGTCAGGGCAGGCAGAATGGTCAGGCAGGTGGGTACAGAGTCCAGAAAACAGGCAAGGGTCAACACCGAGAGGACTAGCAAAAGAGAATAGAAAAGGCAGGCGCACAGGAAAAACAAGCTGGTTGACTTGAAACATACAAGACGAACTGGCACAGACACACAAAAAACACAGGTTTAAATACCCAGGGGATAATGGGGAAGAGGGGTGACACCTGGAGGGGGTGGAGACAAGCACAAGGACAGGTGAAACAGATCAGGGTGTGACAAACTGTGCTGTGTGTTTTGGGCTTTGTGCCCTTGTGGATTTCACAGATGATTATGGGTCTCATCCCGTGTGTTTATCATTGTGCGCGTGTGTTATTTATTCAAGGGACTCCTCACTCTTTTGTTTGGGTGTTTTGTTACACGTTGGTTTGGTCCTCGTCCCGTGCATTTACACGGTACGCCGTAATTTGGGGTATGATTTTTTAAAACTATTACACATTCCTGCGCCTGTCTTTCCAATCATGTATGCCAACGTGACAGTTGGCTATAACATGAGTACAAACAAAGTGAGTGTGTGTATATGTGTGTAAGTGTTTGTGTGCGTGTGTGTTATGGTGTGTATTCTAATTTCCCATCAAATACCTTCATCGATACCACAAAAAAATGCATTATGAAAGAAATTGTGTAATGTACACGAAAAAGTGGATTTATGTATTAAATGCATTTTGAAGAAATTGAAGAACATTCTATCTGAAATATAAACATATAGTACTAGACTAGAGGAATATTCTATCTGAAATATAAACGTATATTACTAGAATAGAGGAACATTCTATCTGAAATCAAGTGCCGTTTCTCTCTCTCTCATCCTCGCCCACCGGGGAGCACACCGGGGAGCACAGTCAAAAAGCCAGCTGGATGAGTCATGGCCTGAAGCCCATGTGCTCTGATCTCTGACCTTGTGGAGCCGGAGCCTCCTGGCTCCTTCTGTTTGCACCTGATAACACTGAATTGTTGCTACTGCTACCCTCCCTCGTCGCATTTCTCAAAACGCGGGGACAATGAGATAGTTCAGAGAAATCGCTCACTGAAGTGCTTTCATAGTCGCTGGCCTCCTAAATAGCTCTACATCCTCGGCCCACTGGCAAATAACTGTGTTCACTGTGATTTTCACTCCCTCGACCAGGCAACTGATCTGTCTTCCAGTGCATGACTGAAACCCAGAACACTGAAACGGCTCAACCCATTGCAAATGAGAATTTTACAGTATCTCTAAATCTCTCCAGTTTTTCTTACTATTTCCCCCTCATTTGTGAGGCAGGCTGTGCCAGCATTTGGGTATAGTTGGAAGATGACGATCCAAATCCCTACTGCTGAATATATTATGAGACTCTCATTTGGTTCCTGACAGATGGACATGTGGCTTCATTGAAGAAAGCATGCAACACCAAACTGCCACATTGGACAATGTGTCAAATGAATATCTTATCTTCTCTCAACATTCCCTCTCCTTGACGAGAAAAACAACCCATTCATTTCACATTCACTGATCTATTAATGTGACACCATTCTACTGTATCTTCCATCTCACTGTAGAAGAAGCATTACAGAAAATATCCTACATTACCCCGGGCATTTGGCAGCATTAGTATTTCAGCATCTTCTTCTCTCAGCACTGTCAGTCGACATGTCAGTGTTGCCTGCGTCCAAAACGGGACCCTATCTGCAATATAGTGTACTACTTATGACCACAGGGCTCTGGTCAAACGTAGTGCACTATGTAAGGAATAGGGTGCCTTTTGGGATGCAGACGAATATGGATAAACCATGCTAGTGACAGTGGGGTCAGGGGCCCGATCTGGCCCCGCAGTCTGAATGTGAAAACCTGTCACTGTCAACAGTAAAGTCTGCAGTGTAGCAGTTGCAACCGTCACAAAGGGTCACCTTGTGTCTTAGCGACTTGCCCCCATAACTCAGCACTCAGCTCAACTCCCCCGGTGGAGGGAGGCTGAGGGGCCACTATCATCCCCTACCATACTCTCTCTCCCCTTGTCCGATCCACCAGAAAAATGGCGATGATTGGAAGTGAAACCTTGTATGAGAGCATGAGGGACCACAGTATCTGCTGGGAGATGAGTAAGGACATTTATTTGGATTTTAGTGGTAGTGGTTTTCCTCTCTGTTAAGAGATGCTGACAGTTGTTCAAACATGATATTAAAAAGATAAGTTCCTACGCACATACATTTTGTTTGTGCAATATCAAATGTACCCCCCAAAATACCAAAACAGATTTGCTCTTTGCCCTATTGAGAATACATTTTATACATTTTTCAAAGCATTTTGCATTATCTTTAATGATGTAAAATAGAATTTAGGTCTATCTTAAATATATATCACTGAACCTCACAATGGCAGGAGGTTTCATTCAAATCTTGGAGCATAATTTCCACAAACTGTAGACACCAGCTTCATGGAGCATAGCATATGTAGATGTTTACATTATCAAAGTCACATTCCCCGACTCCACGAAGACGGACTGCTTCCAGGGCCATCTGAGAAACATCTGTATGTCCTTGTTTTCAGACATGGCTGAGCGGTATCACAGGATCTCTGAGACACCAGGTGTGGATCCCATCAACACCAGGGGTGGGTCCCAAATGCCACAATATTTTCTAAATAGTACATCATTTTCTATATAGTGCATTATTTTCTATATAGTGCTGTCACGCCCTGACCGTAGAGAGCCTTTTAATGTCTCTATTTGGTTTGGTCAGGGTGTGATTTGGGGTGGGCATTCTGTGTTTAGTTTTCTATGATTTGGTGTTTCTATGTTTTGGCCGGGTATGGTTCTCAATCAGGGACAGCTGTCTATCGTTGTCTCTGATTGGGAACCATACTTAGGTAGCCCTTTTTCCCTCCTTTCTTTGTGGGAGGTTGACTTTGTTTAGGGCACATAGCCTTTGAGCGTCATGGTTTGTTTTTGTAGTGTTTATTGTTTTGTTCGGCATCATTTTGATTAATAAACTAAAATGTACGTAAACCACGCTGCATCTTGGTCCTCTCCTTTCAACAGCCGTGACAAGTGCATTATTTTCTATATAGTGCAAGTAGTACACTATATAGGGAATAGGGTGCCATTTGGGACGTACTCTTGGAGTCCTTCTTCAAGGACAGTCACATCCTAGCAGGTCCCTCATACCTTTTATTCAATACCTTTTCACTTAATATTTGTAGGCATTTTTCCCCCTTTCTGAATAATCTGTCCAACCCACACGGTTGGTCTGAAACCCTGTGACAAGTCACAGCTGTCGCTGAAGCGCATGCCGGCTTGGGCTCCATTTTAATGAATCATCTCTGTCTCCTCTCTCTCATCTCTCTTAGAGTTTCTCATAAAGAGCCATTGTTCCTCTCCGGAGAGAGCTTCCCTCCCTCCCTCCCTCCTCTCTCTCTCCCTACCTTCCCTCCCTCCCTCCCTCCTCTCTCTCTCTCTCTCTCTCTCTCCCTACCTTCCCTCCTTCCCTCCCTCCTCTCTCTCTCTCTCTCCCTACCTTCCCTCCCTCCCTCCTCTCTCTCTCCCTACCTTCCCTCCCTCCCTCCTCTCTCTCTCTCTCCCTACCTTCCCTCCCTCCCTCCTCTCTCTCTCTCCCTACCTTCCCTCCCTCCCTCCTCTCTCTCTCCCTACCTTCCCTCCCTCCCTCCTCTCTCTCTCCCTACCTTCCCTTCTTCCCTCCTCTCTCTCTCTCCCTACCTTCCCTCCCTCCCTCCTCTCTCTCTCCCTACCTTCCCACCCTCCCTCCTCTCTCTCTCCCTACCTTCCCACCCTCCCTCCTCTCTCTCTCCCTACCTTCCCTCCCTCCTCTCTCTCTCCCTACCTTCCCTCCCTCCCTCCCTCCTCTCTCTCTCTCCCTACCTTCCCTCCCTCCTATCTCTCTCCTGACCTTGTGTGTGTAAATTAATACAAAGTGCGCTGCAGACGGGTGGATTGATTATAACCCAACTAGTAATTAAGCTTCAAACAGATTGGTATCTCTATTAAATCTGAATTTGGCATGTTTGAGTGTAATTCTATGAGACTGGGTGTTTGTAGAGTAAAACTAATAATATGATAGGTAGCTAATGGAACTGCTTGGCAATGTTTCATCTGGGAAACTATTGTCTGGCCAATCTAGGAACATTCTGTCTTGAGCTGAGAAAAATATATACCCTGGCTAATGAATTTTATCCAACATTACCATTTTGTCTGAGGCATTTAATGGGACAATGTGCAGTTCAAGAATCAATGGGTATATATCATCCATTTAAATGTCCAAAAAGTGACCTACCAATCGCAGATTGCCCCAAATAAAAAACCTGAAATGAACACGGATATGAATGGCTTTATGTAGTGCAGCTCACTCCAATATGTAAGTGCGCATTGCAGATGGAGGCAAGTGTACTCTTAAACACCTAAACATGCAGCACAGACAGCACTGTCTGTCAGAAGATGAGCAATCTGACAGATCTGTCTTAGCAGCTATCCTTGATTACTTTTCTTAAAGTGGAACTGCCCAAGGTTATTCAAGTCTATTTGCTACAATGTACACATTGGCAAGGGGAAATAACTGAAATGACCTCAATAAATCATAGCATAGATTCACATGGGGTTGGTGAATGGGACAATTTTTTATTCATTCTCAAAACCTAGTGGGGGGGGGCAGATACCAGTGAGCATAGGTACCTTGGGATGCAATCACAACCTCTTTCTTCCAGACAAGAATGAGTATTTGTATGAACACGCAGCCCTATGAATACTGAATGCTTTGAAGGAACTCATAGTGTTTCTGAAAGGTCATCATAGTCTTCTAGCATCACTGGCGTTGAGAAAAGACATGGCTGCCAGAGTCCAGTAGGTAATAGTCCCGGGTTGTAACAATGCAGCTGTGGAGGGAGGCACCGCTACTATCTTGCCCACCTCAGGAGTCGCAAGAGTGCGATGGGACAAGGACAGCCCGGCCGGCCAAACCCTCCCCTAACCCGGACGACACTGGGCCAATTGTGCGCCCCTTCATGGGTCTCCCGGTCGCTGCCGGCTGCGACACAGCCTCGGATCAAACCTGGGTCTGTAGTGACGGCTCAGGAGATTAGACCGCTGCATCACTCAGGAGGCCCACAGTGCACTACATTTAACCAGGACCCATAGGGATCTGGTCAAAAGTAGTGCACTATATAGGGAATAGGGTTGTCATTTGGGATGCAACAGCATTGTTGGCCAATATCATTTTGCTGCTTTCACTACACAGCCTCTTTATAACCCCTGCTTTGACACAACACAATTTAAGGGCCTAGATTGATGACCTACTCCCTGGATGTACATTCAAATCAGGTGACACCCCTGTCAGAAAATGACTTAGTTTAGAGTATGTTCCTTTCTCCCCCGCTGTGCCGTGAAGAGGTTGTGAAGAGGGTGTGGAGTGGACAAATATTTACACCTAGCAGCAGGTGACCCCTCTCCTCTCTCTCTCCTCACCCCTGTTTGCTGGGAGAAAAGGCAATCTCCTGCCTCTTCATCTGTGACCTTGGGAGATATAAAGGGTCATTAATACCAGCCCAGACAGCCAGGCAGCTCGTGCCTCTAGTGCCTTGCCTCCTCGCCATGCCACACCTCACCCCAGAGGCGCATCATTGTCGACCTTGTCTAGCCTAATTCTATTACCTCACAATCGTGTTTGCCTTATTGCTGGCAGAAAGTGAGAGAGAAGCGCTGATTCTGCAAGTGCCCCCCAACTCATTAAGTGCCCCCCAACTCATTAAGTGCCCCCCAACTCATTAAGTGTCCCCCAACTCATTAAGTGTCCCCCAACTCATTAAGTGCCCCCCAACTCATTAAGAGTCCCCCAACTCATTACTGCTCCAATTGAAACAGCTCCCTCACAAAAAAAAACATCAAAAGGGCTTTTACTTTAAATGTCAATGCCTCATATTATTCAGCATCTTGGCTATCATTTTCACATCATTTTCACATGGCTAATCTAAAACCTTCTGCTGTTTAACATACAAAACAAGAGAAAGGACCCTGGTGGTGATTGTTGACAGCGTGGAGAAGAGTGGAGAAAGAACCGGAGGAGTCCATGGCAGACTGGATACGGTGTCTCTTTGGTGTCTGTTCTGGTGTCTCTTTACGGTGTTACGCGGTGCGACTGTTCCACTGGCTGCAACACAAGACACGAGCAGGAAGGACAAGTAGCTCCCATGTCCTGTGTTGCAGCCCCTGGCCCAGCCACAGGTCACCTTCAGCCTCCAGATACACCCCTTCAACAGCTGCTGCTGCACTGGAGAGAGAGGATAGAGAGAGAGAACAACAGAGGGAGTGAGAGAGGAGATAAAGAGAGAGAACAACGGAGGGAGTGAGAGAGAGGATAGAGAGAGAGAACAACAGAGGGAGTGAGAGAGGAGATAAAGAGAGAGAACAACGGAGGGAGTGAGAGAGAGGATAGAGAGAGAGAACAACAGAGGGAGTGAGAGAGAGGATAAAGAGAGAGAACAA